>NC_071283.1:10020598-10128098 GCF_023375685.1 Ictalurus furcatus
GTGTGTGTGTGTGTGTGTGTGTGTGTGTGTGTGTGTGACTCAGCGCTCATGTCCTGCTCTTCCACACTGCCTGGTAATTGTCTCCGGTTTCCTTAAATATTTCAGCAGGCATCAGGCAGGACATAGGGCTCTGAAACCAGAACATGGTACGGGAAAATGGCTGACAATGGCACCAGGCATAAAATATGCAGCGGGTAATTTCCTATTTATAAATCATATTCTGCTATCACCAGCTCAAACAGGAGCACAGCTCTAGTTCCACAATTCAATCTGACCATGAACAAAAAAAAATAGCAGTATTTTCACACACACACACACACACACACACACACACACACACACACACACACACATACACATACAGTATATTATAGGAAGTATTTAAAGGAGGAATATGGCGATTGATGTGTGTGAGGAAAGGCCAGAGTGTAAATTGAAGTATATCAGATGTTCTGTGACATTTCCATATAGTGAAAAATTGGAAATATATCGTCTGAGGCTAAAATGCAACAGAGCCCAGAATATCCATCAGCTGAGCTAGATGCTATCTTCCAGTAAAATGATCCAAAACAGGACTGAAGAGAAAAAAACGACAACTAAATGTCAGTAATAATAATATAAATGATTAGAACTGATGTACTCTGACATCTTCACACAGTAAAAACAATCGAAATGTCACAGCTGATAATGAAGACTAATATCTCCTAATTACTAAATTACTTATCTCCTAATTACTAAATTACTAAGTTACAGTCCCCTCTGAAACTGTTGGAATGTCAAGGTCAATTCATTCCTTTTTGCTGTAAACTGAAGACATTTGGGTTCGAGATCAAAAGATGAACATGAGAAGAGAGTTTAGTATTTCAGCTTTTATTCCCTGGTATTTATATGTAGACGAGTTGAACAACATAGAACGTAGCACGTTTTGTATCAGACCACCCAATTTGCAGGTGAACAAAAATATGGGAACATGTGACAGGTGTTTCTTGTTACCCAGGTGTGTCCTGTTAGATTAATTGTTTAAATAATAAATAACTCTAAACATCTACTTTTGGTTTTAGCCTTCAGTTTCACCTGTAAAGACTGCATTTATTATTAAAAAGGGTAAACCAACACGAAGATCAGAGAGCTGTCTATTGGAGAAAAACAAGTCATTTTGAGAAAAGAGGGAAAGTCAATCAGAGGCATTACACAAACTTTGGGCATAGCCAATTCTGAAAAAGAAAGAAACCACTAGGGTACTGAGCAACAGACACCAAATGGGTCGGCCAAGGAAAACACAGCATCTGATGACAGAAACATTGTGAAGAAGGAAAACCCAAAAACAACAGTCAGATCACCAACAACCTCCACAGAAAGTTGTTGAAGGAAAAAGTGGAAGGTTTTAGACTGGCCAAGTCAACCAAAAAAAACCTTAACCCAGTTGAGCAGCATTTCACCTCCTGAAGAGGAGACTGAAGGAACAAACAACAAACAAACAATAACTGAAAGAGGCCGTGGTAAAAGCCTGGAAAAGCATCACAGAAGAAGAAACCAACAGTTTGGTGATGTCATTGAGTCACAGGCGTGATGCCTGGGATATGCAACCAAATATTAAGTGTTATTTACTTTAATATACTTCAAGACTGATCTGTTCCTATACTTTTGCTCACCTAAAAATGATACCAAAGGTTCTATGTTTTCTGTTGTTTAACACATCTAGATGAAATAAAAGCAGGAAATAAAAGCCAAAATTCTAAACTCTCATCTCATATCCATCTTTTAATCTTGAACCCAGATGTTTTTTGTGTATAACACAAACTCATGAATTGGCCTTGCCATGCCAGTTGGTTTGGACGGTACTGTATAATGTCTTTACATGTATATGCACGCCCACAGTGAATACACAAAAAAAAAAAAAAAACCTTCTAGACATGTCAGGAGGTTTTTTTTTTTTTTTTTTAATTAAGCTCTCTACTGACTAAAAAAGTTTTACGGCCAAGCAAAAAATCGCAGAAATATTTAATTTATCTGAACTGAAGTAGTGCTGCAGTCAATGAAAAATTTTAAAGGTTACAAAAACTATCTTACTTATATATTGCACTCTCAACCTTTTTAAAAAGCCATGTCAAGGGTAAATAAAATCAAGTCAATTCAAATCAACTGGGGTTTTATTGCCATTCCTACATACAGTATATTTTGTATTCATTGGAACGAAATGTCATTTCTCCAGGACCATGGTGCAACACATAACAGGACACACTATTGGTAGGGTAGCAGCAATAGGTATATTTGTAGCAACGATATGTGTCTGATGCAGCTTTGAAAAGTGCAGGTTTGCAGTGGTATTGAGTGAAAAATCTAATAAAGTCTGAAATTATGGGAAAAAAAATTAAAATCTGTGAACATCTGTGAAAACTCTCCCTTTTCTGACTAAATGTCTATAGCCCTGTAGCTAGTCTATGGTCTTATGAGCTGCCTTCAGCTAAATAATGCATGTGATTGGAAACCACAACAGAGGATCTGCTACAGAAGCCAAGCTGGTTCACGTTTAGAAAATTAGCCGGCCAGTTTATATCTGGATCATTGTTTTTTTTTTAAACCACATTTTATTCCAAATTAGTCATTTGGTAAATCCCCAACCTTCTAGCTAATTCTTCCTTACCATACTACAACCACTTACTGTGGAAAGTGAAGACTACACATATGTCTAGACATATCTAGACATACACAATCTCTGTATGCCTCACCAAGATATACTATTTATGGCCTCTATATAAGCACAGTGAGTAAATCATTAAATCATTACAGAAACAATATGATGTGAGTGAGAGCAGAGTTCACACTATCACACCTTTAACAAACACACACACACACACACACACACACACACACACACAATATAACAGCAGGATTTAATTATTTTATTCATTTAGATTTGTACGATAGGTGAATAAAATTGCTAGATCTTGAAAAATCTATTGGACTTGGATCTAAGATAGCATGAACTGTATAACATTGCAAAATCCAAACTAAAGAAATAAATAAATAATTTATGGGAAACTGAAACAGTGTCTATTTTCTAGCATCCATAATGCTCCAAAGAAATTGTTCAAACATGAACTCCATCAAATAATAACTATGATAACTAGAAATGTGACACTATATAATTTTCTATATTAACTGTATCAATTTAGATTTAGGTTATTAAAATAAAAAATATATAATTTACTCTGCTTTTGTTTTTGTCAGCATCATAACTCGACAAAATCATCCTCACTGTTTAAAATTTCTATGAAACGTGAATAAAGATCAAGTTTCAATGAATGTATTAAAGTCGTAAGCCTTATAGCATTTCTTTCAAGCCATTTTCCCAGTCTTTCTTTACCTAGCTTGCTACAAATGTTTTAGTTAACCAGTTATAATTACTAACAAACACAAGCTAATGAAAATCCAACATGACACCGTGTATTGTAGATCAGTTGTCCTCAAAGTTAGGCACTTAAAACCTAGTCAGGAAGTCCGTAATTTAAATAAATAAATCTGTTTGGAATTCACAATCCACAATATAGTAAAGTTATATTTAGCTTTATTTATATTGGGGCCAAGCACCGAAGGTACCCTATTATTATTCTACCGTTCTTCTTCTTCTTCTTCTTCTTCTTCTTCTTCTTCTTCTTCTTCTTCGTCTTCTTCTTCTTCTTCTTCAACTTCTGGCTAGGTTGTCTATGGCAGCTCATAGAACTGTCTGGTAAAAAGTTGTGAAATGTGGCACACTGATTGTGGAGGGTCTAAGGAACATTCTTACCAAATTTGGACAAAGTACAGCCAAGGTTGTAGCGCCACCATTGGGTCAAGTTTATCCTTAATTTGGAAGTACATTAATGGTAATAACTGTTGAACAATATGTCCAAAGTTTAAAAGCCAGGCATCCCTGGATTCCCTGAGTCGAGTCGAGGCTAACTTCCTTTGACTGGGCAATATTTCTACGTGGAAATATGTATCTTTTAGATCGTCACAAACCAGTCCTCAACCTGAATCTGTGGCATGATAAGTTTGAACATCAGCATCTTGAACCTGTATGCCCAAAGAGTATGATTCAGATGGCGCAGATTTAAAATTGACCGCATACTCACATCTTTTTTTGCAGACCAGTAAATTATGGCTGTAAAAACCTCCCTCCATCAGGGAACGGGTTACATGTTCTATGGCTCCTTTGTCTAAGAGGGATCTTACTTCCTGTGCTAACATCGGTCTCTGCTCTGTGTGATTACTGTGGTGAGCACACCTCTGAGCCATTGGGGGGGGTGTCAGGCTCTGAACTGGACTCTAACCCTTTTCTTTGGTGGACAGAACCCATGGAGACACATTTGACAGTAGTTTCCATGCTGTTAGGTGGTCTTTTAGTGATGTTAACTCTTCCACATTCTGTTGGAAGGAAAGCATCAGATTTTCCTTGCCCTGTGACAGCTCGCTGACCAGAGAAGACTGAAAACTTGGGATGACATTTGCTAGGGGAGGCTCCCTCGCACTAGTGCTCCATGAGTGGAGCCCAGGCGAACTCAACATGATGGGCAAGGTACTGGCTGAACACCGCCATTTGCTGTTTTGCCTTGCGAAACCTGCAAACAATGGCATTAACCGCTCTGCCGAATATACCGGAAGGTTCAACAGGGGCATCCGGCAGGGAGAGCTTATCCCAGAGAGGTTGAGCCATAGGTGCCTCTCTGACACAACCAAGCTACCCATTGAAAGGCCAATATGACAGGCCATTGGCTTGGTCACCCAGATGGAAAAATCTGTGTCCCGGCATGGCCCAGTTCCCTCCCTGTTGTCGAGCTCACTCAGCGGGTCTGTTGATAGGCCTGCAACACTGTCATTGTATGCAGTCACCCACAAGCAAGACTCATTGCTGCATAGGCTTTGCCAACCAATGCCGAGATGGCCTTACCTGGCTTGGATGGCAAAGCCAGCCTCCCTAAATTTCCTGCCATAGATGGAGAGTGGTAGCTCTCAAGCACCTCCTCCCTTTTTGGCATAGCTAAACTTTCCCCACATTCCCCACAATGGCCGAATAAGGGATAATGCCACAGCTAGTGTATGGTTTCCACCAGCTGACATTTCATCATGCACTTCTGGAAAAACGGGGAGTTTTCTGCGGTGTGAGGGAGATTTATTTTCACTGGGGAGATAGCGCTTGTCCAGCCTGCTATGAGCCACTTCCTCTTCCCTGGCCCAGATCTGCAAGGCTCGGAAACCCAACTCCTTTCGGCCGAGAAGAGAGAGAGCTGCAAGCGGAGCTGCCTGATTCTAAAGCACTCACAATGTGCTGTGGCATGCTCCACCCCCAGACACTTCACACAGAAAGTGTGTCCCCCCCATAATAAACCAAGGGCAAGGCATGACACACTTCCTGAATTCTGTCTCATACTTTTCTTTTTTTCTTTTTTAAACGGTCAGAAAAGTAACGAGTTTTTTTTTTTTTTTAAAGAGAGGAAATGAAGCCTTTTTGCTAGCATTCACACAAAACGAATGACTCGCTAATGATAATAATGCTGACGGCATGGTTCACAGGATTTTATAATCCCGTGACGCACTTAATTGCCACGTCACCTGACCACAGCAGGCCTATAAATAGGCGTGATTTCACACAAGTTTCAGATCTCGTCACATGCGAGGGTGCCTTCCACAGCGTGAAGCTTGCGCAACGTTGAGTTTCCTTTGAAAGTGAACACACATGTCAAAAGTAAACACAGTCAGTGACATCCTGGAAGCGCATGCTGTCACGTTCCGGACAGTTCATGCGTGCTTAATGTTCTGGCACTCAGCACTAGAGGAAATTTGTGACAGTATCACGAAACTTGATGAGTATCTTCATGCCTAGGACTGCACGTTTTGTCACTGTGCCACCTTGTGGTCAATGATTGTAATACTTTAATATTTTTCCTTTATATCATTTGAAGAATTTGTGCTAAATTCAGTTCTTTTTCCTGTAATTCCCTGGGATATGCTGAACTGAACACACACACCAAGATTTGAAATTCAAATGCACTTTAAGTGTACTTGCAGCTTTAATTATTATTGAGTTCTTCTAGTTATTAGCATATTGACCGGTTACTTGAATTAAATGGATTTAATTGAAATCTCTACAACTTAAAAACATGTAGACCTACAAATAATGTAAACTTGAACCTTAAATTATGTCAGTGAAAAATTCAGAAACAAAAGCTCTAAAGCTCCAGTAATTTGCTGGAATATAATTGTACACGTAACATAATAGGCTAAATAGTTGGATATTTAAACTATAATTAAAATTTTGTGCTGCATGTTACTAACATGTTATTAAGGTTATGTTATTAACATGTTATTATATTTTAGGTCTTAAAGCCCTTTGCCCAATTTCTAAACAAAAATTGTTCCTTTTTCAAAAAAAATGAATTAATTAAACTCTAGAAAAACTACAATTATGTGAGGACAACAAACTAAATTAATTTAGCTATAAGCCATCCTAGGTAATACAATTGGTAAAAGAAGATAAAAAGTTACAATTAACTGGAGCACAATAACTCAGTAAATATTGTGAAATTAGGTTTGGAACCATAATTTGGGAAGACATCATACCCAAGGCACAATTTCCCTTTGAATAACATAATAATAATAATTTAATTGTATAACATATGATTTAATTTCAAAATGCAATAATGCCTGTTTATGTATCCCATTTTATTATTTCCATTGCTTACCCACATGCTCACCTATTCAAGTGTAAACCTGTGCTGATGTGTGGGAACATCTCACAATCTCCTGTCACACACTTTCCCAACACATGCTTTATATATTCGATTCCAGCACCTTTAACAAAAACTTTTTCTTTTTTTTAATATTTACATGAACATTTTCATTTGGCATATGCTTTTATCTAAAGCTATTTTACAAGTGTGGTGTAACCTCATCCAAGCGTCTAGCTGTTAACTAATCTGACATCTGTACAAGTACTTCCCAAGAGTACAGTTCCACAGATGCAAAGCATATAGGAAGCACTGAGAGTACAAACATTCTGGTTGAAAATTGTGCTCATGTGTCATTTCAAGATTTTAACCCTCAGCATGCAGTTAATTAGCGAGCTTCTCTGTCATTTTCTGAGGAACCTCAGTGTCATCTCATCAGTAGGTTGAACTCAGGGTCCTTGCAAGAGGCGAATCAACTCTATCAGTGTGACACTAAAGAGCAGAACCAATTCAACAGTAAAATGGTCCATTTATGTTAATAACCTACTATTCTAAAAATAAATGGAAGCTTGAGGTCAGCGGTTAAGGCTCTATCCTAGGAGATATTTGTATATTCAAATAACAGGGTGCTTTGTTGCTGTTGTGTGTCGTTGAAAAAGAATCTTAACCATCGACTGCTCAGATGTACACTTGGATTGGATTCTCTTTCACCTGGAAGCAGAATTGCTTCAAGTAAAGAATAATACACAATCAGTGACAGGATCTCGTGTTAATATGAAGTTCTTATAACAGCACACTGAATTTTCCAACGGAAAATCGGCCGATAAAGGCTATTTTTCCCGCTATCAGCTCATAGTTTAAAAACATCCGATGATCAGGGCCGATTATATCCTGTCAATAAAAAGAGGGCGGGAAAACACATCGATTTTGTGCTGTGTGTAAAGATGATGTCTCTTGTGTGGAATGACGACAAACCTGCAGTTTGTAAGCTCTGTAAGCTCTGCACTGCTAAAAATTCGGCGTGGAGTCAAATTTTTTTTGCACTGAATTAAGGTGGCAGTACACCATTTAAAGATTTAAATGAAGATGAGTTGACAAAAAATGGTATATATATATTGTATATATATACACAGAAAAATATATTTGTAGAGTAGTATGTTTCAATTCCAGTTAACATATCAAGTTAATGAGTTAATATCATCAAAAAAAAAAAAGTTTACATTAGGCCTATATATTACCAGTTTGATGTTCAATGATGAAGTAGAAATGCTTTTGTTAGTGGTGAGTGAATATGAGACTAACAGGAGGTTTTTTAGAATTCAGTCAATGTTAATATGAATTAATAACATTCAATAAGTGAAGAAATCTTACTTTAATCTTCATAATTTAGTTCATGTGTTAATGTTGATTAGAGTAATGTGTTTTCTGTATATGAGACCAGTTACTGGGAAACAACTTGTTGAAATGGAGAGAATAAAGTTTTTATTTGCATTTCTATCAGAATTGTAGAATTAATTATATATATATGTATATGTATGTGGGTAATATATGCGTAAAATATGTCTAATATATATATATATATATATATGTGTGTGTGTGTGTGTGTGTATATATATAAATTTTCAATGACTTCCGACCAATAAAAATCAAGCATTCATCAGAGCTGTGGTATAAGAGTGCAGTTATACTGAATATCGGCATGGCTGTGATTCGGCTGTAGGCATGAAATCACAGCCATGCCAATATTCGATTTAACGGCATGATTGCAAGTGCCAATATCCAGCAGTTTTACGAATAAAAAATTGAAGGAAGTGACATTTCTCACACACTGATTTGTTAAAGATGCATCCGGTAAAATTGGCATCCCTTTTTTGCTTTTCATCTCCATCTGACAAGCTTTCATATTTTAAGTCAATGGTTATATTCCTTAAAAGTAGCATTTACGATGTCCACTGATGATATTTCTAATTCTACTCTAGGAAGTTAAACTTTACATAGTGAACACAGATGAGTGGAGTGATGCACCCAGTGAATCATCCCAGTGCGGTTATAGGAAATATAAGCACTCATAGAAAGCCGCTCGACCAATCAAAAGTGGACCAAAACTCACTGTTGTATAAATGAATTAATATAAAACTCCTAAACAAGTATAGAAGTAACATTAAATTTTGCTGTTCAGTATTCCAAGCATGTCTAGCCTTAAGGCCTTTAGAATGTCAAAACGTATGTGTTTAGTTCCTTTAATATGTCAGAAATAAGAGTGACAATATCAACTATCATATTTATTTATTTATTTATTTTGTAAAAGAATCATTTTACCCCACAGATCCATTAAGATAATAAACAATAGTTCTAAAAGCTACATTTGTTTGTTAGTTCGAAAGTCTGAGGAACAGAACACACAGTTCACAGGAAATAAACAGTTATTTCCTGCATTTTGTACTTCAAATTACTAATTTTGTAGTGTTTTTTTTATTATTATAAATCCGTTTATACTATGAACATAAGAATTTTTTTTCTAAGCTTGTCACATTTACAGACTGTGACTTGATTTTAATTGCTTTTTCAAGACAAAAATAACAGCATGTTTTTAATTCATTGTGCAAATCGCCAAAGCGGGTACAACATGTTTGCTTAGGATATTCATCATGAACTTTTCATGTGCTAATTATGTATCCTGTGTGAAATTATCTTTACATCACACACTTAACAGCATAAATAGCATAATATATGTAAAAATGTATTACACCTTATGGAAAAAAAGATGATTTAGCAACTATCCCAGCTCTATGTACAATAACCTATATCTATATAACGATAACATATAATAAATATGACTGTTCAACTGATAGAGTGAATTAAACCAAGACGGCAAGTAACATCAACCTCCCTGCGTTCGTCTGCTCCCATAAAGAGAAAATCAGAGCCATTCTCGTGTGTCTGAGAGTGTGATAGCTCACCTGTTCTGTGACCTGCTGAGATCTAGCGTCTGTCAGCTCCACATCCTCACTGACAGTATCCACATGACAGCACCGGCACAATATAATACAAGTTTCAGTGTATGTTTACTGACTGTCTCTGTCTTCTTATTACCCTCCTTCTCATCATGTCCCTCATGCAAACTCTCCCTACTCCCGCTTCCTCATAGGCTACATCATGTAAATTAGACCTGTGGAGATTACCATAGAGACACAACTGGGTGGGTGTTTGTGTGTGTGTGTGTGTGTGTGTGTGTGTGTTTGTGTATTGGTGTACATTACACAAGCTAGAAGACACAGGGAGCACGTGATTCCTTACCTAACCTGTGGGTGTTTGTGTTTGTGTGTGTGTGTGTGTGTGTGTGTGTGTGTGTGTGTGTGTGTGTTGGTGTACATTACACAAGCTAGAAGACACAGGGAGCACGTGGTTCCTTACCTAAACTGTGTGTGTGTGTGTGTGTGTGTGTGTGTGTGTGTATACTATGTCATCCTTTGACTGTTGAGACAGTTAAGCGCTTTAGCATGAATCAGGCCCTAGGAAGACAAGTTAATAATCAGCTCACTTTCTGCTTGCTAGTCGACATCTTTTACAGCAGCAATATAAAAGCTTCTGGAAGAGCCGAAGACTGGGAAATGATTGAGAGAGAGCGAACAACTCATTAAATTCATTTGATTTGTTTGGCGTCAACGTAGAAAAGATGAACCAGAACACTTTCAGAACTCGACGAATTAAAGCGATTTCAGGAGGAGGAAAACTGCGGTTTAAAAAGGGCATTGACACGGAAGCATGGAGTTACAACTGATGCAGTCATAAAAGTCATCTGTTTTACCGCTACTGTTGCAAAGAGCAAAGCAAATGAGTGCGAGAGGTAGAATATTACCAGCAAAGGTCAAGGCTGTTGTGAAGAAGAAAATAAAGACACACACGCACATCTAAACTGTTGCAATATGCTGAGTCATGGTGTGTGAGAGCTACAGAACAGTCAACATGTCAACTTAACACCACATGCACTTTAGACAGCATTGAGCTAAATAGATAAGTATTCCAACTGCACTGACTGGCAAATAAAGCTATATTGTGGTTTGCAGAAGTATTCAACCCCTTGCACTTTGCCACGTTTTTTAGCGTTACAACCTAGGAATAAATTGGACTTAATTGTGAATATGTCATGAATCTACACAGAATAACCCTTAATATTGAGGGGGGTGATTTAGGGTTTCACCACTTTTGGGGTGAACTTTTAAGTTTTGGATTTGTAAGTACTGTATTACTGTACATCAAATCCCTCCCCAATCCCCCATTTCGATTTTTTAGTAAATGTTTAGATTTATGACATATTATCCCAATGAAGTTTTAAAGGAGGTGGATGGAGTTAAAGGGCCAGTGGAATAAACAAGTGGAGTAAACAAGGCCAAACAGAATTTGATGAACAGTGCTTTTAAACTAGCTCTCTGAGTTAATCTGGGCTAAATTAAACTGCAAACTTCCACAATGGCCAATTGATCAATTCCCACCCACTAGCTAGATCTTCCTTATCACATGACAACTAACAACCTTGTAGGGTGAAGGATAGCATGTGCTTCCTTTGAGACACGGACTTTTCACCAGCTCTACTAATCAATTTGCATGCTCTTAATGTTATTCTTGAGACAGTTGACATACTATTGCCACCTACTAGGCTGGCATACTCATGTGAATGTTACCAAATCCATCCATCTATTATCCATACCTTTTATCCTATGCAGGGTCAAGAGGGATCCTGGAGCCTATCTGAGGGAATTTGGGTCACAAGGCAGGGTATACCCTGAATGGGGTGCCAACCCATCACTGGGCACAATCGCATACACATTCACACACTACAGATAATTTGGAAATGCCAGACAGCCTACAACGCATGTCTTTGGACCGGGGGAGGAAACCGGAGAATACGGAGGAAACCCCAAAGCATGGGAAGAACTTGCAAATTCTGTGCACACAGGGCTGAGGCAGGATTGAAACCAAATGTGATATCCACCGTGCAACCCTTTTATAAACAGGGGAAGTGGTGGCTTGGAGGCTAGGGCTCTGGGCTCTTACTGATCAGAAGGTCAGGGGTTCAATCCCCAGCACTGCCAATCTGCCACTGTTGGGCCCTTGAGCAAGGCCCTTAACCCTCTCTGCTCCAGGGGTGCTGTATCATGGCTGACCCTGCACTCTGACCCCTACTTCCTGACATGCTGGGGTATGCGAAGAAAAGAATTTCACTCTACTGTAATGCATTTGTGATCAACAAAGACTCATTATTATCCCTATACACTTATACACATGTACTATATGTGTGGACAGGGCCTTGATTTAGTGCCCTGCACAGAGTCAAGGTTCCATAACCCCCAGCACATCTTGTCTAAATCATTATGAAGCCCTTTATAAGTTGGTTCAGGTTTGCTGTAAGTTTGAAAACCTTGACTCTCTGCATGGCAGTGAGTCTCCAGAACTGGAAGCCCTGGGCTAGAGGTTGACTGACACAAATTGTACACAGAAAAAGATGGGCCTATAACTGAACTCTCACAAGGTAGACGTGTGTAGTGGCCAGATGGTGTGGTCAATAAGTGTAAGATGGAAAAATCAATCTTGGTTTGTCTGCTCCCTTCTCCAGCACCGTACTCTTATGAGACCTGCTTGTCTTAAGACAGCATTTAATGAATGTAGCCACAAGGAAAGTCTGTCTTCTATTTCTTCAAGATGCTTTTAATAAGTTCCTAACAAAAACCTCCAGACTAACAGTCATGTCATTTTCTTAGAAAAACTATATTAATAGTTATATACGTTTACTTGTACATGCATACCGCTGCACTATGACACCCACCTGATATTTCAATTGTAGCTTTGAATGCATTGTTAATTGTGTTAGGCCATGTGGTATACACCAACCTGTAGAGATAATGATCATTAAAGAGAGGGAAAGAGCATAAACACAGGGAGTCTTGCAACATCATTAACGAGGCAGAGAGCATCTTTATCATAAGTAATAAGCACACCCACACCAATACAAGTGCAGTTTTAAGATTCTCATTTACACGAGTGAAAACATCCAAGTAATATAATAATGCACATTATATTGTTTCTTGTTGTGAAAGATTAATTTTGGCCTGTTGAATGCTTGGCATTTTATTAAAATAGATATAGATACATATATACATATATCAAAATTTGTTTATTAGGTACATTTATGTATCTGATAAGCTAATAACCTCAACTTAGTGTATTCGGTAATTAGCAGTAATGTAACTGCAATGTAAGCTTAATTAATGTTAAAGAACACTGTAATTGGTAAACATCATTTTAGTTCCACAGTCTGAAGTTTTTCCACCCATAAAGTACCAAATCAGCTTTGGCCCTCATGTTAAGCTCATTAAGGGCTTGATTAGCTAATGAGCTGATTAAGAAAGGTGTTAATGAAGCAGTAATTATACCATTAAAAATACAGTTGTGGAGATCATAAGTTAGTCCTAACTTTAATAATTTCATACAAGTTTATTAGATGACAATAGCTTTGTCATGGTGAAATTATTAAAAAGCCAATCTCCCTGAAAATCCTGATCTCCCAATAGTATGAACTGAATTAAAATCATAAGGTGTTAGAGCAATTAAATTATAATTAGAGACGAAGAGAGTTGTAAGAAAGGGGATGAGTGCTTTCTCCATCATAAGCATTCACTATTCATACTAATCATACAACATGGCCCATGTTAGTTGCGATTGCTGGGATGTTTATATCATTGATTAACACTCCCAAAATTACATTATATTACATTTATGATAAATGTGTTGATTGGTTTGCTCTCACTGCTGATTCCTCCATGCAACCACATAAACTGTAAACGTCATAACCTCTGGTAATCTTTGAACTGAAAATGGTTAGCTGGCATAATTCACATTACCAGCTATGTGGCACAAATCTGATATTTTGCTAAGATCTGATATTTCTACCTTGATGTTTCACATTTGTAACTGCAGGTGACCCATATCTGTCTTTAACGTGAATGCATCTGCCCCCTGAAAGGCATCAATGCACACATCAGTACCACTTTTGCATGACTGATATACATCCAAACAATCATCATAGTAGAAGCAACAAGCCTGCACCGTAATTTGTTTTGGCACTCAGCGAAAAGCTCATTTCTCTGCATTCCAGTACTGTTGTTGCATTCTTGAAGACTGCTCCCTAGTGTCATTTTCCTCTTCAACATAAGAGCTGTTGAGTATTTCTATAGGTGAACACTCAAGTTCTTGAGCAACTATGACTGCAACTACTGTGAGCCTTTTGCCGTGTGCCTCATTGAATGCAGCCTTAAGGCTGTTCATTTTTCTTTAGCATTGTAGCCATTTTTCACTTGTGCAGTCGTTTCAAACTTCTCTGTTCTGGTAGGTTCTTTCTAGTTTTGTCTGAACTGATAAATATTCCCAAATACAGTACACTATACAGTTAAACGTATATGGATACTTGACCAATCAGACCTATAGGGGCTTTTTGAACATCCTATTCCAAATTAATCCCCCTTTCCTGTTATAATAAACTTCATCCTTCTGGGAAGGCTTTCCACTAGATTTTGGAGCATGGCTATAGGGATTTGTGCTCATTCAGCCACAAAAGCATTATTGAGACCTGTTGCTGATTTTGAGCGATGGATCCTGGGGTGCAGTTGGCATTCTGGTTCATCCAAAACGTGTTCAGTGAGGTTTTGGTCAGGGCTCTGTGCAGGTCACTGTAGTCCTTTCACTTTAACCTTGGCAAACCATGTCATTGGACCTCACTTCTCACATTCTGGAACAGATTTGGCTGAATCACTTAGTTCCAGTGAAGGCAACTCCTAATCCTACAGCATGCAAAGTCATTCTAGAAATTTGTATGCTTACTTTGTGGCTATAGTTCTGGTAAGGCCTCATATGGATCTTATCCTCAGATATCCACATACTTATGGCCATATGGTGTATCAAGTAAATAACCAATTTCTCTATCCTCCCAGAGAATATAGTCAACATTATTGCTGTCCTCCATTTTTATTTTGCCTCACTGTCGACACTGGATAATGGTGAATGCCATTGCATGTTTGCATTAAAGAGTGTTAGGGGGGAAAAGCCACATAAATTCTGAAGTGACCATTCTCATTCCTACAAGACCAGGTGCAAAAGTGGCTCAGGCATGATTTGAAAAGATTATCCACACAGTCCTGAAAAAAACAAACAAACAAAAAAAAAAACCCTCTGCTGTGTCAGGTTAAGGCAGTGAAGATTTATGTAGAGCAGATAGATTTATGTCACTGCAACCTGGTAATATACATATAGCCAAATACTAGAGTTGCTAAAAGATGTGATCTTTCTGCTTCTTAGTGGAAAAGTATCATGGGGGCTGGCAAAAAGAGAAAGAACAAGGGTAGTGCTGTGAAAACAAGCATTCAGAAAAGAATGATGGAGCAGTATGCTTAGTAGGGGTGTAGTAACACTCAGACATTGAGAGCTTGGACCCAACTTAGCATTTCACTTTCTGGTTGGTTTAGCTTGTGGTGGATCAGTCTGAATTATGTAACTCCTGGACTGTAAGCAAGTCCCACTTGCCAAGTGTGAATTCTTCCCAATTTGTACTTGTGAGACCATGTTGTTGTCGTAGCTTTGTGCTCAGACTGAGTGTGGCAGAATAGCATTACAAGAGCTGATCTTCTGTAGGTCAGTGTAGCAGTGTTTCATCCAAACTGTACAGATCACACACGGTAGTGAAAGTAGTTATAAAAAGCAAAAGCATCCCTCTACAATTACCATCAGACACTGTCAGAGAGAAAGAAACAGGTCAGGCAGAGGCAGAAAAAGAGGACAAAGTTTGAAATACTGTTGGGAGCTGATCTCTAACTCAGGCTCAGTCCACTCTCCCTTGGGCTGTCCAGTGTTGCGTGATGAAGACCAGCATTGGATGGCTCTCAGGTGCTTGTTACCAGCAGGGCCATGGTTAGACAGCTGACACCACTCTCCGCTTAAATTAGAGTTCCAGCAGGTGCTTTGGCTATCCACACACCTTTCTCTCTCACATTCACTTTCTTTAAGATTCCTGGAGATTCACAACTCCCTGGCTAACCTGGAAGAGAACACTTAACTGAAGCACCAAGCAGACTGTTCGAATGTTCATGCTGTGAGTTAGTTTTAGACAGAACTCATGCAGCTTTGTCCTTCATCTGGAACAGCAAGGATGTTAAAGATAACATCAACTCTAGTCTTCTTTGATGCTGTCACTCTAAAGATTTTTTTTATTTATTTCAAGCACACTGGTGAGATTTTCTTACCAATAATATGTGAAACAAAATGGTTTGCTAGCTAGCTCTCTTGGTAAATGATACATTCCAGTAAATTGGCTGATTTGAAATTAAAGCTCAGAAGAAAACATAATTCTTTGAATTAAAAAAAGACAATACAACCCAGTACAGCTAGAGAGCTGGAGTATCAAGACAAGACTAATATAAGGATAGATTGGTAGCTATGCTTGATAGTCCTATTGGATTAGATTTGTTTTACACAGTAAGATGAAGTAATGTAATTATTACTAAACTATCTCTGGGATTTTAGTTCTGTCTGAATCTGTCATGTCAGTAATATTTTTAGCGTGCACACATATGCATTTGGAAAGGTCACGCCATATTTTGACTTCTATAAATTTACCAGTACAAATAACATAGAAATAAATAGAAATATATGTAGTATATCCCATCCACACTGGTATGTTGGTAAAGATTCCATCATATCCTGTGTATAAATGGGGTTAGAAACTCATTTGATTGCCCCTTTGAGGCCTCCTTGGGGAACCCTACAATACAGTGTTTCCCTATCAGAGAGGGTTCCAAGTAGAATCCCTATATGAAATGTGTTGTTAGTAATTCAAGACTTACTTCCTGTACTAACCTACGTAGGTTTGCAACAACAAAAAACCCCGCTTCTGGTCTTCATTGGCTGCTTGCGAACAGACGGAGCTGAAACTCGTTATGGTAGTGGACATTTCATTTCCGACACACACTGACAGTGGTAGACCATTCACAACAGATCACAACATCTGAGCAATCAGAGCAGAGTGCTTTCTGAAAGGAGGAGTTTAGAACGAATCCTTTAGAACGAATCATTTAACGAGTCGTTTGTGACAGTGGGGGGGGGGGGGGGGTTAATGCTGCAGTTTAATTTTGAGCACATTAAAAAATTTTTCGACCTTGGATGCATGTAAATCTATTATATGAGACCTTTAAAACAAAATGTGGCATGTTTCAAAACCATAATAGGTGTGCTTTAAATATTCAAAGAACCGCACAGGAACCCAGTGTTCTAATGTTATATTTGGTAAGATTGGGATAATTTCTACATTAAGTCTACATTATGTTTTTGTTGTTATTTTTTTTTTGCTGAGCCTTGCTGTTACACATTATATAAGCCAAGTGTAGGAGAGCTATATTAACTTGAAAGTTACTGATTATTTACTGGACATCTGGAACTTCTGGTATTCTTTTGCTGTTGTGTATTTGAAGGACAATGATAACATTCCTTGCTTGTTGACCTTGCAGAGCTACATCCCAAAAACAAAAGTGCTCTTTCCAGTCCAGTGGTGCTTGTTTCAGCAATACTCACTCTGGGAAAACCAAGAAAGGCTGGGATTCAACCAAAGACCTTTTAGCTTGTGGTTTATGGTTCAGTGGTTGGGCAATGTTACACTGACAGCTATGATAGCTGCTTTGTACATAATAAATAAATGTACAGATAGTGTTGATGAAATAGCAAAGGATATGAATTCTTATGTAACCCTTTTTTGTATCCAAAAATGTTATTGCGTTTTGTATCTTTGTACTTATAATGTGCTATAATAACATTTATAGCAAACATTATTAGCATAATTATTATAACATTGGAGGTTTTATTTGACCGTCCTATTACTGTCTTCTATATATAGAAGAGAAGACAAACTTTTTAATTTTAAAAATTTCAAAAATTTTAATTTTAACATTCATCCCATAATGCTATTTATATCATTATGGGATGAATGTTAAAATAAAATTTTTTCGCGTACCGCGTCCTTTCCTCGTCAGTGAATTGGCTTTGCTGCTTGGTGATTATTATTCATGTTTAGTTAAACAATACATCTTGGCACCTCTGTGTTTTATTATCATTTTTAATGCAAATGGATCTCCAAAATGTTGGCTGAAGTATCGTCTATGCTCCAGGAAGATGATAGATAAAATACATGCCTCAAAAGATAACATTTTCTCAAAATTTCATGAATGCAATGATAGTCTGCAAAAATTCAAATCACCACAATTCAAATATCATGCAAAAAGTTCTTGAGGAACTTGAGGCCAAAAAGTTCAGGCACTGGAAAAACACATTTTTCTTCTATGTCTCTTGTTTTTTTTTTTTTGGTGGAAAAACAAGTAAACCATATTGCACATGCATTTCTCATCTGCAGTTCGCCTTTTCCCCTATCAATTTTTACAATATACCTTAAAACAAATGTTTCTGTACATTATATAGTACAATAAAGTGTATACACTTTCCATTTGTTTCCATAGCCCATCTTTGCACAAATTGTTTCGATTTGATTTTGATAATTTGCCTTTGATTTTGGCGGCACGAACTTTTAAACTATATCAAAAAAATCTATCTAACCAAAACTATCTAAATTTTGCTGCCAACTCTGATGGGGTGTCCTTTATTCTTTCATCTACATGGCATATAAAAACAAAGCAATATACTTGTTTTGTATATCATAGATCAACTCAGACGTAAAGCCTCCCATATTGAAAAATTGCCCTAGTTTTTGTAACCTGAATATCACTTGTTGCTGTTGAGGATGGCCCCACATCGACAGCCTAAAGATCACCATGAGATTACTATGGATGGTACCACATAGAAACCATAAAGCTGGCTGTGGATGTTCTTCCTTGGATAGCCTTAGGACTGCAATTGCTAAAAACTGTCTGCATTCGAGTCTCCATCATTGAACAGTGAATAAGTTCAGTTTGAGACAATAGACTTTAAGATAAAATGATAATGAATTCAGAAATGACTCATAAGTTGCTCATAAGATCATTAGTTCCTGTTTACACCATTGCACTTTTTAGCTGTACAATAATATACAGTTATAGAAGGGAAATTATTCATAATCACACTGTCCATTGTCAACCAGATGAGGATGGGTTCCCTTTTGAGTCTGGGTCCTTTCAAGGTTTCTTTCTCTTGTCATCTCAGGGAGTTATTCCTTGCTACCATCTCCTCTGGCTTGTTCATTACGGATAAATTTATACATTTAAAATGTATATCCGGAATTGATATATCTCTGTAAATCTGCTTTGTAACAATGTCCACTGTTAAAATTGCTATACAAATAAATTTCATTGGATGTAATGAATAATTACATATTTATGCAATGCTTATGAATGTGTTATGATGCTTCAATATAGGTTATCTTCAAATAAAGTATTGCCAGCTGTTCTTGCATAACAAAGCAGTACTCAGTCAATTAGCATGCTTATGCCATTTGCTACAATTCAGTTGGCTAATGAAACTTAATCTGCTATAATTGCTAAGCTAACCGCATTGTGTGGCAATATCAGTTTCATTATGATTCTGCCAGGCAAAGCAGATGTCTCTCTTGTGCTTGGATTCCTAGATGAAAGGCCTGTCCACTATTGTCCACTACACTGTCCACAGAGGAGAGTCAGTATTGGTGCCATCTGCACTCATAACATGAACGCCAGGAGATGAAAAGAGCTGAAATAAGCCTTCTAAAAAGGAAGCACACCACTTTGACAATATTAACAAGTCTCTCAGGAACTAAAGATGGGTTCACAAAGCAAGCCAGGCTGAAAACAAGCAAAGGCTTCTGAACCACCATTTCACAGCAGTTGCACACTACAAGTAACCAACAATTAAAACGGTATAATAAGGGCAATTGTGCTCGTATGCTCATGGGGATTAAGGTTAATTTTTGATTGTTACTTTGGTCTTACATCTAAGGCACCAGAGCAGTACAAGATATACCCAGATTTAAGGAGCCTTTTTGGCAAAATAAAGCTGGTTCACCATTTTTTCATTTTTCAGAGCTAAAGTAAGTTGGTGAAAGTGTCCAGCTTCTGCATTTGTACTCTAGGAATTTGTACTTTGTAAAACTCAGAATGCATCAGAATACCTTTTGCCACTAAAAAAGCAAATGAAAGCAAACAGATCACAGCAGCTGTATCCAGCTGGTCTGGACCCCACATTCTCCGCAAACCTTCAAGTCTAAACTGTTTCCCTCAAGTGCGACCTCATGCTGCTCGGCAATCTTCGCCTTTCAAAGCATCAACCTCTTCCGCCATCTGCTTCTCAGATGAAAGAGAGCAAGATGAAAAGTGGAGTGGCTCTTGTGCTTTTTAAAAATTGATTTATTTCTATTTTTCCCCCCCCAAAGCAATTACAGGCAGTTTGGATGACTGACTGCTGCGGAGTCATCTCACATCTCAGTCAGCCTTCTTTGGTTTGAAGTGTCATGCCACTAGATGTTTTCAGAAATGATGCAAGTTTAATCTCATGTTATTTGGATTACATTGACCATTCTTCACTATACCAACCCAAGGGCCAGAGAATTAGAGTCAGAGCAAAAATAGATTTCTTAACCTTCATCTTACAAGTGCACTGCTGGAGTAACACAGACCTTAATCTAATATCATAAAATATGTCTTTCTGAACACCTAACCTGCTTGTTTGCCCAGGTTTGTTGCTTGATCATTTATTTTCCAACCCAGTCTCATAGAAAAAACATTCACATAATGTACAACTTTTTGAAGCATGTTATATACAATAAATATTCAATTCAATTCAATTCAGTTTTATTTGTATAGCGCTTTTACCATAGACATTGTCCCAAAGCAGCTTTACAGAAATATATATAAATTCAGGATATAGATTTGGGTGTTGAGTGTAACTTTGTAACACGTTACTGTAATCTAATGACTTTTTCTGATAACGCAGTAATGTAATGTATTACATTTTTAATGTATGTAATTTGATTACAGTTACTGATACCAATAAAATTGTTACTTGCGTTTACAAATTTATTGTTAAGAAAACAATATTAAGTAAAAATTCATTTTTAAAATAAATCACGTTTTGCCCTGAAGATTTTTTCTTTAGCCCCAAATAATTCTCAACTTGGAGCGGTTTGTCACTACGTAACTGAACATCAGGAAAAGAAGACCGCCTGTAATTTTATATCTTCAGTGAACGGAGGCGAGACCAATCAGACAGGGTTTACAGGACAATAGGTGGAAACACTCGTGTCTTATTGGCTGACGGCTCTCAAAGTTCTGCCAAACGCTAGCTCACAGTCAGTGTGAGGGAAAATGGATATTCAGCGATTAATTAATTAATTTATTTATTTATTTATTTAATTACCTTTTTTAATCCTCTGATGCTGAGCAGGAAAACAGGGTGTGTAAATGCCTATATGAGTTCCAGTTTATGTGAACATGATATGAGCAGTGCATAAGGAAAGATAATGTACTTTGCAACCCATAAAACGATAGCTTAGTTGTGCCTCCCCTTAACGCCAAACGAGCCTAGTTAGAAAAGTTTTATATTTTATCGGTCTGGTAGTCCTACAAACAGTGACAACACCTGAGGCAGGTATAATGATAAATTCAACTTTTTCGGATCATGTCATACACTGACGCGCACTAAAATTATTGAAAGAACTCTTTGTAATTTCACTTTGTAGTGTATTTTTATAGGTTTGATAGTTTTGAAAGTATCGTGAAAGTAATCAGTAATCTGATGACTTTTTACATGCAGTAATCAGTAAAGTAATCAGATTACAATTTAAAGTAGTAATTATTCATCTGTTGTTGTGTTATTTGTGGTTTTTTTTATTATTATTCATTTTGGATGTCTTTATTTTTATTTGTCATATGGAGTGATACTTTTTGGTTCAGTTTGGATGTATATCTTTTATTTACTTTATTACTTTATTCATATTTATATATTTATTTCATTTTTAAAAGCACAGTACATTTTCATAGTACAGTCAGTACTGTTTATTTTTGCAATACAGTTCAGCAATATATTTTAGTATGGGTGTAATGTTTTCATTCAGTATCAATTTGAAAAACTATCGGCTGATTAATTGGTTTTCGGCAAGTATTGCCCAACTTAGTTATCGGTCGACCTCTGCTTTCAACCAGTAGTCGGAAGTCTTAATCAGTGAGCTACCACTTCCACATACTGCAAGACTTCTTCAGGCTGCAGAACACCTACATATGACCTTTTTTTCCCCCACAACTGACATAAACCTTCAAACCAAGGTTTACTACAAAAGATTGACTGGTTTGTTATGTTTTTATTAATTAACACACGAGTTAATTAATATAGATTTCTATTGACATAAGGTTGTGTTGTGACATTTTCTGGACTGAATTAAATTAGAATGTCATGACAATATACAACACAATTTTATTCATAGTATAGTGCAATAATACTTTCTAGCATTTGATGTTTGACATACTTTATCGTATTTTAATCTGGTACACGTTTGTTAGGATAGTTACAGCTATATTATAGTCACAAAGGCCAATTTGCATCTCTGGGGCTTCCATATAGTAAAACTCTATGTAAAGGTGATCTTTTTTTGCATTTAAATCAGCCAGAATGAACAAAAACTAAGAAACAGTGAAACAAATAACAAAAAAAACATCAGTTTCTCAACTGTATACTCTCATACCACAGCAAACCAGTGACTACATTTCCCATCCTGCACGGCGGCCTACAAACATGGCTGTCATGGACTGCGATTCCCACAACACTCACATTCACTCTAATCACGCACACCTGCATCCAATTCACAGCACTTAAAACCACACTATATAAGAGACTGTTCAAACACTTAGACTTTGCGAAGTATTACGCTCAGTTATTATTCTCTGTCGTTTCACTGATTGTTTGACCCTAGCCTACACTGGACTTTGTTTTCTGCATGATCCTTTGTACTTCATATTGTTTTATTAAACTGCCATACCTGCACTTGCTTCCGTCTCAGCCTCCATTACATGACATACTGTGTATAGAAAAAATTGTTTCTACAGATATTTCTTCAAACAGTTAAGTCCTGTGCTCATATTAATTGTTTTAATTAATTCAGTCTTTAGCACACCCACACACAAGAGCACAGACACACACAATGCACAACCCTCTTCCATATTGTTGTTTCTCACTTCTCCGTTTTAGACTAAACATTTTGTCCCTGAACTTGACACGGTGTTACTCTTCACATGCTGCATATATAGTTTATTGTGCTAAATTAATGCTACAGCCATGATTAATATACCTCTTTTGCTAATTACAAATATTAGCTAATTAAAAGAAGCTGCCCAACATGCACAAATTCTCAAACATTCTCGTAAAGAGTTTGCTCTTATTGGCAGTCAGTAGCCTCCTTGAGTCATTTGTCGTGTTTCCAAACAACAGGCAATAAACAGCTACAGAATATCTTGAATTAGAATACATATTTTGTACTTTAAGAAATGAAATGCAGCAATTAGCAACACTACTCAGTCGCCAGGAGGTAATTACAAGAATCTTAATTAAAATGGAGCAATGCTATCACCATTTTTATTGAAAAATGTAGTGAGTTAAACTAGCCAGCTTACTGCTTTGTTAGTGATGCTACTGCCTAACTATTATTACTAATAAACAAACAAATTAATGATGAGGTACAAGTAACATTTGTGACGTGAGTAAAAGTAGGCTGAAGTATGAATGAGTGTTTTTGAACCTTTGTGTGAACGTTAACTAAATCACCTGTATTGACACCAGTGTAAGTCTATATTTTGCTTTACTTCTAACCTATCCTACCTCATATAAATACGGAAGAAAATACTGCATGATGTGCTAATATAGATAAATAATCAACAATGAGGTAGTGTGATATGTGCCAGTGCGAAGCACAGTTACTGTTACCACCTCAACGTTGATTACTTTCCTATAACAGAATGCCTTGAAGTGTTTTATTTCTCTTATTCCACTTATAATTACAGTGGGCGCATGGTGGCTTAGAGGTTAGCACGTTCGCCTCAGGGCCATGGTGGGTTCGATTCCCACCATGGCCCTGTGTGTGCGGAGTTTGAATGTTCTCCCCGTGCTGTGGGGGTTTCCTCCGGGTACTCCGGTTTCCTCCCCCAGTCCAAAGACATGCATGGTAGGCTGATTGGCACGTCCAAAGTGTCCGTAGTGTATGAATGTGTGTGTGAATGTGTGTGTGATTGTGCCCTGCGATGGATTGGCTCCCTGTCCAGTGTGTACCCCGCCTTGTGCCCGATGCTCCCTGGGATAGGCTCCAGGTTGCCTGTGACCCTGAAGAGGATAAGCGGTATAGAAGATGGATGGATGGATGGATGGATAATTACATTTAAAGTGGTGGAATATCACTTACATTATAGCAGCAATAAACAAACAGTCATTCTCTTGTGAGCCTCTTGTGTAATAAGACAAAAAAAAAAACACAGCTAGTAATATTACTGAGGAACCAAAAAGTGCTAAATTTTCTGTTCAGTGTCAGAAAACACTGACTCTTACAAAGTGCTAATACTGAAGACTCCTTCCATTCATGTTAAATAAACTTATCCTTACAGAATATATTAACTTCATAATATCTACATGTAGATGCTTTTCTTTTGTAAATAACACACCTTTTTTAACCTGTTAATTATTGTGCTTGGATTATGGCTATGGATTATGGATTATGACTGTCATACTAATGGAACTTAGTTGTTACTATAGAAATGATAATGTATTAGAATGAATCCATCAATTATCTGTACCGCTTATCCTACACAGGGTCACAGGGCACAAGGCGGGGGACACCCTGGATGGGGTGCCAACCCATCGCAGGGCACATTCATACATCCAACCCATCGTACACACATTCACAAACCCTTTTACACAGTATCAATTTGGAAATGCCAATCAGCTTACAACACGTGTCTTTGGACTGGAGGGGAAACCGGAGTACCCGGTGAGTACAAGACAAATTTGCTAACCACTAAGCCATCATGCCTCCCCAAAATGAATCCATTAATATAAACCTTGCAGCCAGCTGCTGGTAAAGAAAATTCATCAACAACTGCTGACCAATCAGAATCGAGAATTCAACATCAAGAATTCTCTGTGGTATACAGATGTGCTCAGAAATGTACAATTTACATCATCTTGTTCAAAAGTTTACACCCCTCTGGCTCTGAATGTAGTGTGTTGCCTTCTTGAGCATCAGTGAATGTTTGCACCTTTTATAATAGTCTTGTATGAATCCATCACTTGTCCTACGTGTGAAAAGATGGATCTCAACATCATATAGCCACTGTTGGAAAGGGGTCAAATATGCAGAAAAAAATAAAAGCAAGGAATGTGCAGGACCTGAGGAATTTTCTGAAGAACAGTGGGCAGTTTAACTGTGCAGGACAAACAAGGGACTCATGAGAAACTATCACAAAATGTTATGTGAAATAGCTTATTCAGGGCAGTACTAAATAAATGCTAATGCTATTGCTATTTTAATGATCCCTCATATTCCTTTTTCAATTATTAACATTTTGCAGATGCTGCAAGGGGTATGTAAATTTATGAGCACAAATGTAACAGAGAATTAAGCAACATAGAAGTCTTCCTCTCAATCTGTCATATTCAGACAGGATATACTATGGTGGTTGTAGTTTTCTATTCAGTTATATTTAATTAGAGCATAAACATGATTTGGGGGGCCAAGGTGGCTTAGTGGTTAGCACGTTTGCCGCGTACCTCTGGGGTTGTGGGTTCAAATCCTGCCTCTGCCCTGTGTTTGCTGAGTTCGCATGTTCTCCCTGTGCTTCAGGGGATTTCCGCTGGGTACTCTGGGTTCCTTCCTTAGTCCAAAGTGTGTTAATGGAACATTTGTGCCCTGTGATGGGTTGGCACCCTGTCCATGGTGTCCCCTGCCTTTTGCCCCAAGTTCCCCAAAATAGACTACAGGCTCCCTGTGGACCATGTGTAAGATAACTGGTATGGAAAATGGATGGATGAATGGATAAACATGATTTGCTCTGAATCTGTTCCAGAAGTGCCATGCTCACTGTGCTCCATTACGGACGCCACCAAAGTGACAGTCCACAACCAGACACGCCCAACCCTGTCCTGTTTACAAGCCTAGATCTGACCGCCATGGCACCTTCAAATTGCTGTTCTTCACACTCTTTGTCCTTTCTGGTCCCAAATAACACTTTGTATGTTACAAATTCACACAGCCACCCCATGACCAGATAGTATCAAAGTGTGCCCTGCTATTTAAAGACAAAAAGATCCAAAAGTCTCTATTTTCTGAAGGTGTGCGCATGTTTCCTTGGATCAGACCCAGAGAGACAACTCAAGAGCAGATAGCCCTACTAACCTGACAATTCCTAAGTGAGGACATCATTGCCGATGAGATTTTGTTCCCTCTGTCAGTCCCCTTTCAGTACACTTGTTTCTTCCCATCAAGGGGGTGAAGGGTAGAACCTGAATGAACTTAATACGAATCTTTTGTCCTCTGAGGATCAAATCAGATAATGGAATCTCTTTCGGCAGAGGTAAAGCAGGGGGGGAGAAGAAAGATTGGACAGTTTGCTCGTCTAAATGGTATTTCAGTGTGTCTTTCATGCATCTCCTAAGGGTCAATATCTAATTACGGATAAAATACTAAGATTAAGGGGTCTGAAACAAAGGAATCTCAGTCTGACATCTCTGAGCACCTTGACTTTTGGATTTAGGGATAAAAGCAACACACTAAGCACAAGTCGTAAATGCAAATTTATATTTGCTTGGAGCTCAAATCAAGGTATGAATAATCAAAAACCTCATTTGTGCTTATAAAATTGAACTCGCGGTAGTGTGTCTCTTGAGCTCTCACTTCAGGTGAACGCACCCATTAACCATTTAGCAGCATTATCATTAATTTTTATTTAAAATTCCATAAAGTGTGTACATTCTCCGATGCAGCACAACAGCTGTTGGCCACTCTAATAAAGCTTTCAGGTTGAGTTAGAGCTTTAATTTGGTAAGTATACACTCACACCATGTATGAGGCCCACTGCAGTTAGAGAAAGGAGACTATATTGTTAAGAGTGAAGCTATTAACAGCACTGACATTCTCCATTACCAAGCACCGAGCGCTTTACTATCATACATTCACACTTGCACACACCCAATCTCTGAAACACACACATGGACACGCATTACAGTCAATTAAAATAATTGCTTAATCAATTGTTTGCTGCAGTCTGCACACTACGTGGAGGTCAGACAGAGGGAAAAGAGACTCCATTGCAGTCCTAATTAGCAAGATGAGTTTCACCTTTCGGATTTTTTTAAAGTGATGGCACTCTAACGAGATTGCACTATTTATTAGTTGTGAACAGAGCGCATTAAGAATGTTTTGTAATTAACCTACATTGGGCTGGGTTTCTCAGAGCATCATTTAAGTAATAAAGAATATCATAAGTTCATGGAACAATGGTAAAGAGGCTCTTTATTTGGATAGGCCTCTTTAGGCACTCTATAAACGATCTATAGACTAGTTTATTAGCTAATTATCAACATATGAAATGATGTTTAGCATAAAAATGTATCAATAGGGTCCACATGAAAAGTGGCGTGAAGCATTAGAGCTAAAAAACTGGACTATCCAAAATAAATGGCAATCCAGATGCAGAGCCAGTGAATGGAAACAAACAGCCAAAATTAATTTATATAAATTATTTGACTGAATGCAGCACATCAGACAAGGGACTAACACAGGGCTAGAGATGTACGGTCAAAAAGGAAGGAGTTCTCACTGACTTTATTAGGTGCTGTATTTTATTTAATGTCTCTGGTCCGATTAAGCGAGTTTTACACTGTAAGAGTTCATAGGTTTTTCATTGGTCTAAGAATATTAATTGTCACTCTGTATGAGATAATCCCAATAAATTATCGGCCATATTTTATAACAGACTCTGCAATAACATATTCTCCATGTCAGATCATACAGTGAAGATCCTCTAACGATAGACCTGTGATTATAGAATATTACTACATTATGCTAACGGAATCAGTCTGAGTGATCCAAGCTCATGCAGACAATGGGGTCACATTAGAAATTATCATGTTATCAGAGTCTGCATCATTAGTCAAAAGCCATAACCTGAAACGCCTCTACGAAACCAAATAGAACCACATTGCATTCTTATTTATAGCTATACGCTAATCCGTAATGGTGACTGTTGTTGCCATTCAGTCAGTTATCTGAACCAAGAAATTTAATATAACTGGAACTTTACAAATTTGTCTAACACTCCTGCTCTATAGTGTGTGTATATATTATCTATGAAACATCAACAACCATAAACTGTTGACATATTGTTTAGAATTAGTTGATAGGTTAAGAGGTTGATTACAGTCATCTGACATGGTGTTGTCTCTAGAGTTTGTTCACTGATGTCTACAGTGGACTATTCAAATTAAAATGTGTGTCCAATGAGACCACTTCAGGTAAACATAGCATCTGTAAAAAGCAAAAAAAAAAAAAAAAAAAAAAAAAAAAAAACAAAGTAGCTTCTTTTTGAATACTGTAGTATTAGAGGTTTTTATGTAGTGCAAGCTGAATACACACTAGTGTGATGTGTGATGTTGGCAGGTTTTAGGAAATGAATGTTTGGAGTGGAACAGGAGTCTGACATGCTGTTTAGAGAAAATAAATGGGTTTAGCCAGCTCTTTTGGGGGAGCAGCTTACTCTCATTCTTGCACATATCCCATGATATACAAGGACACACTCCTCATCCGGCTACATGCACACTGAAGGTCCAAACACACCAGTCGTGTAGCTTGCAGTATATGTACATTTGAAACTAAGTAGTTTGTGTGTAATAACTTCATCACACTGTGCACCTTCTTTAACACTGGACTACAGCAGTGGGACATACTTAATGGTGTTCTCCTGAAACACTGGACTGGCATTGAAATAAGGGACCAGGGATAAGCTTTGGAAACGGCATGGTGTGTATGTGGATAGCATCAGGTTTATAGCTAACTAAACAACTTTAACTTTAACAAACTAAATGACAACTCTTTCTGCACTCCTGCATATTACTCCTGCTTGATTTTGCAAAGAAAAGGGACTAAAATACCTCTTTAAAGGCTGGGTTCAGAGTTCAGTGAACAAGAACTCAGGATTACCTCAGGTGTAACTACATAATTAAGATCTGTTCAGAAGTTACATAAGATTTATGTATGGTGGTTTGCAGGTCTCAGCTACACATGATTCTGACCTTGACCCTAAGCCCATTTTACTTGAGCATTATTAACACCAGAGGAGAAGTATTAAATCCAGTGCCACTGTCTGACAGTTTGATGAAACCACAATGTAATGCTGAAATTTATGTTTTGGGCTAAAAAAAACAAACATTAAAGACCAATATTAAATACATAAATGTAACACTTATTTAATAATAATAATTAATAGTTATTAAATCATCTCCCTTTAAGATACATGAAAAGTTTTGTTTTATTTTCTCAAAGCAGACACATTTTAATCTGATGCATTGGTTTTTATCAAAGATATCTTTTAATAGTTAAAATTATGAGCAACACTTATAGTATTTAAAGTGAGCTGTAAACATAGCAGATGAGCACTTGGTCAGCTTATCCTTCAAACAGTGGGCATGTTTTCTTTATAGGAAATCGCAAAGAAATAACTAAAACATGAAAATGATTAGGATTTCATCATGCTTATCATGCTCTTTGTGTCCTTTCATTTGGTCCCAAATGCTTCATCTACTGTGATCTTAAGATGCTCCTGATCTTACTGTTCTTTCACTACACTGCAAAAAAAAAAAAAAAAAAAAAAAAAAAGAATTTTAAGTAAAAAAAATAATAATAAATCCTTGTTTCTGGGAAATGAGTCCTATTTTTGTCTAAAAAGAAAAATGATCTTGTCAAATATGTTTTGCATTAGAAAAGTAATCTAATTTTAAGAAAATATATCTAACTTTGTCTTACTAAGATCTTCCAGTTAATATTGAGCTAGATTTAACCAGTAACAAGCTACAACAATGATTTGCATAACATACCAGCAGAGGGACAAGATTGTTTTCCTTATTTTAAAACTAAGACCACTTGCACACTTCAATTTTTCAATGAAGCAGCTACAGTATGTATCATGGTTACACTGAACTACATTATCCATCAGCCCCAGCATGTCACATGACCATGTCACATGACCATGTCACATGACCATGTCACATGACCATGTCACATGTCCCACTGATCACACACACCTGTTTGGTGTTACCCCTAATAAGCACCCCTATAGAAGTTCTATGCTGTGCCTGAAACTCATTCACTCGTCCACTATTCCCTATATAGCGAATAACATTTGAGTCCACTATATGAGGAAGGAGTGAAAGGAAATGAGTGAGCGAATTTGGACGCTGATATTGGACCAGACAGCACTCTGTCATGGGTATTATGGATTGTATTGTAAAACAGTAAAGTTCATTTTCTCACTGTTCATTTGTCATATTTATTGTATTAGTTGATAAAGAGAACAAAAACAACTGCTTGTCATGTTTATTTACTATTAGGCTTATTATATTTAAAAATAAAAATGAGAATAAAAACACTATTGTCTGTCATATTTATTTTATTCGTTTAATTTAAAAAAGTAGAAAAAGAACTATTTTCTCTGGGTTTCCTGTCTACGTGGCTGAAAATAAATACTGTGTCAATCAATCAATAATCTATCATTTTGCTTTGAAATATCTCGACAGAGATGTATTTTAATTCATAAAAAGTTACACTTACATTTGTTAAAGTTGTCGCCTCCGATGTTACAGTCCACCATGTTTATTTTTCTTTTGCGTTATATCGCCGTCTCGCGTTGGAGTATGGGAATACTCCAACGCGCTAGTAGCACTATACTCCAATAGCACTAGTTTTTCAGCACCTAATTGTCAAGCTTTTGTGTTGTCGTGTTCATGTGTGACAACATGTGCCACTGCCACTCTCATAGTCTGCATGTTTTTGCCTTGTGTCCGTTATCTTTATGGTTCTTGTTTTCACAGTTTTGTTTGTTTGTTCTGCACTTGCATCCGCTCATCTACAATCTCTGACATTATGTTGTAGAGTTTTTCCCATTTCAATAAAAATGCTAAAAATAATGCTTCTGGTGCTTTAGCTTAAGACGAAGTCACTTATTTTTATTAAGCTGTTTGAACAAATTGTGTCTTTTTTTATTTTTTGCTAATTATTAATCTTAGATTAAGGGATAAATTCTTAAAGTCAGCTCAATCAAGAGATCAAAATAATTATTTTAAGTACGTCTATCTTGAATAGCTGAGTTTTCATTGTTTGTAGTAAGCACAATTTGCTTAAATTTTGGCATTTTTGTCTAGTTTTAAGATCCAGTAGCATTTTAGTGACTAGATATTGATGGTATTTTCAAGAATTCTTACCAAGTCAGTTTCGCTTACCCCACTGGCAGATTTTATTTTTATTTTAGTACACTTTAACTAGATTTAAGTGTGTATTGCTTGTTTCAATAAAGGCATGTTTGCAGTGTATATAACAGGACATTATTCTTAGCTAAATGTCTGAAATCTTGCTGAGCAATTTAAGCTCACATGCTTTTAGAAACAGAGCTCATTCTTCCACATCACAAAATACTGTCACCTTCTCACTATGAGCTGCAACCCCTAAGTGTTTAGGGGTTGCAGCTTGGAAATAGATAATAATTTTGTCAATAGTTAAAAAAAAAAAAAAAAAAAAATCGAATGAGCCTCATTAGCAGGAAAGGTCAATGACTAATTCTGTCTCTCTCTCTCTCTCGGTCATTGTTTTGCAAAATGGACTTTAATAACAGCTATTTTGTGTTTTCAACATCATCATAAAATTCATGCAATAAGTGTTCAAATGTGCATTTCTGTGTTTTATAAAGACAAATAAGTATTATCAAATACGTATTATATATAATCATATTATCTTGAGAAAAATGTTCGAAGTACTGGAAACTTCAAGGACTACTAACCATTGCAAATGAAGGATTAGTAAATTAGCAACTGGCTTTGGACTGGAGTCCGTCTGACTTGCTTTGGATCAGGCTGTCTGCCAAATAAGTAAATTTTCGATGAACTGCTTTCTGAAGTAGTAGTTAATCGTATTATTGGGTTTAATTTGTCTTCCTTCAGATACACAAAAGGGAAATCTTAGCCAGTGGAAATAGCTTGAATATAGTCAAATTTATATAGTACAGTATTTCCTATTATCTAGTATGACAACAAACCAAATATAAGATTATAAAACCAATTTCAAGCCATTTGTACTCATTTCAAGCTTGAAATAGTCTTCTTCTATTGGGAGAAAATGTTGGTCATTTTAAGCATTTCTTTCTAGAAACAAGCAAAATTATCTGCCAATAGAATAAGAAAACTACAAGCTAGAAATAAGTAATAATGTCTAGAAATATGATCTTATATCTGGTTTATTGTAATCTTATAATAAGAAATTCTAGATCCTATATTCAATATATTTCCCCTTGCTAAGATTACGTTTTTTGCAGTGTAACTAGGCAGGTTGCCAATGCTCACAACATACTGTATCATACTTTTTACCCTTTTATAGTTAGTTTAATGTGATGAAATGTCAATGAAATGAATTAGTTCCTGTTTTCACTAACCTCTATTTTTTTTTCTCCTGAAGTTAATAAGACAAACAAATGACGTTTGTTTGTTACAGAGAACGCTCTTCATCCTGAAGACTTTCCAGTGTAAGAAAACCATAAAATTACAGCCTTACCTCAACTGTTACAAAGTACTGACACTGGAGACTCCTTCCAAAAAGACTTTTTTGAAATCCTTCAAAAAATAACCATCTCCTCACATTAAACTTCACCATATATATATATATATATATATATATATATATATATATATATATATATATATATATCAGTTTTTGTGCAGCATATGTAATACAAGTCCCTGTGTAACTTATTACTCTAGAAATGATAATGTACTATGATGAGCACATTAAAATACAGGTAACCTATTAAAAATAAATTAAACTCAAAACACCTTATGACCAATCATAATCATAACTTCAGCAACACTGCGGTATAAATACTGTTATGACATAATCTTTTGTCTATATCACTCAAACCTGTATGCGTGTATTCAAATAATGAGATTAAGGGGTACAAAAATAAATAGTTTGGTTTGGAGTACAATATTAGTCAGGAATTAAATAAGCCCAATCTCTGCTGCAGTGCCAATGCTTATAAAAAATAAAAAAGTATTAAAATCACGACTGTCTCTTCTCCACTAAACTACATGCATAAATATATAAAAATATTTTGTAATGCTGACACATTTCCCAGTGTCACTACTGATGAGATGTTCTCTTTCAGCAGTTCTTACAGTTCAAATATTTCTGCCAGTCACACGGCGCACGCCTGCAGATGAAAGAAGATATGAGGAACAAAGAAGAGCTCGACATGAAAGCGGTAACAGAACAGTCACTCTACATTCAGGCAGAACCCTGTTGAGATCAGGCTTGTGATAGTGCACATTTACAATGACAGCACTTACACTAAAATTGCTGAAAAATGCACAGTCTTGTGGTTTAGATGAAGAGGTATTGATTAGCCTGGGCCCAATGTGTCCTGAATGTCACCACCTTAAACACCTTCATGACAGATTCTTGCACTTTTTACGTCCAATATGACTGAAGTCATACAAACTTAACACATAAACACACCAAAATCAAGGGGATGTTTCATATGTTTAATAGCGGTGCTATATATAATAACTGGTACTATGCTGGGTATGCTGCTGTTTAATAAGTTTGAATAATTGCATGCATTTTCATTTGACAGGAAGCATGCTGCTAAATTATATTAATACAAATGAAAAGGCAGCCAATGACTATAATATATTCTGAATAATTAATGCCATACTGAATATTCTAATGGGACCTAAATCATAGCATAAATATTACAACGGTAAGATGGAAAGCAGCAATAAGGACAACGATGAAAACAGCCATATCTTTAGATAGAAAAATGTGTAATATTATTTGGTTTTACAACTAGATCAAATCATTTCACTAATTCAGGGATATGAAAAACATTCTGTCAAAATAAATACAAATATCGTGTGTGTTTTTTCAGCACTCTGGAGATCATGGTCATTCAACACAAGCCCTTCCACGCTGTGGGAACGCCTCCATGAGTGACTGGTATCTGAAGTCTGTGTAAAATCATTCCAGTTTATTGGCTTACTGTGGTCAGGTGATGTGGCATTTCGCACTTCGTGTGGCCAAAAAATGGCGCCTGTAAACCACGTCATCAGCTTCTTTGTCTTCAGCGAAGCCGCATGTCTGTTGTCTATGCGAACATACATTGAGAAAACTCTTCACTTTCTCTCTATTTTTCTGCTTTTCTTTCAGCTGTTTGCAATGAACAAATCAAACAAAACCAATTGAAATAGTTCAATACAACAAATGCTTCAAGTGGTTTCCCCAAATTCAACTGAAAATGCAACTTATAATGATTTCTCCAGTTTCAAAATTATTCAACTCCCCGAATATAATCTCGGAACATCGGCTCAAAATCATATAAATAAGCCACAGAAGTTTTGGGATTTCTGTTCTCTGGAGCAATGAAACAAAACTGGAACTTTTCCTATGCTTTGCATTCTCTGCCACTGGAAACCTGCAGTGTGTGGAAGGCAAGATGGATTCATTGAAGTATCCGGAAATCCTAGGAGAAAACCTCATGTCGTCTGTGAGGAAGCTGAAGCTTGGACGTCATTGGACCTTCCAACAGGACAATGATCCAAAGCATACCTCAAATTCCACCAAGGCTTGGTTACAGAAGAAGTCCTGGAAGATTCTACAGGGCCATCACAGTCACCTGACTTGAACCCCATAAAAAGTTGGGGTTCAAGTCACGCGCTGGGGCATGGTCTTAGACGGCCGTCCAGCTCACAGTCTCTGGAGCAGTCCTCATCTAGTGTGGCAGATAAAGCACCTAGAAATGTGCAACGTTTTCCTTTTGTCAGTGAGTGCAATGTACATTCTGGGCAACCGGAATGTGGGGACAGACATCCTGTCGAGGCAGGGACTGAGGCCTGGGGATTGGAGGCTCCATCCACAAGTGGTGGAGTCCATATTGTGGAGGTTCAGCTAAGCGGAAGTGATTGTGTTCGCCTCAGAGGAGACAACACACTGTCAGCTGTGGCTTGCCCTCACTCCTCCCACACCATTAGGGCTGGACGCCATGGTACACACATGGCCGAGGTCACGTCTGTATGCCTTTCCCCAATCACTCTGTTCCCACAGGCTCTAGTGAGAGTATGCCAATACCATCTATGTCTGCTGCTAGTAGCTCCTTATTGGCCAGCACGAATATGGTCCTTGGAGATGACATCTCTGCTGGACGGAGCTTCCTGGGAGATTCCCATTCGTAGGATCTAAAGTTTCAATCCAGAGGATTGATTTATCACCCTCGGCCAGAATTATGGAAATTGTGAGTCTGGCCCCTGAGAGGCACCCGCTCATAGATTCCGGTCTCTCAACCAAGGTTGTAGAGGCCATGTTAAATGCTAGAGCACCATCCAATGTGAAAAAAATGTATGCGTTCAAGTGGCAACTTTTTGTACTGTGGTGTGAGGAACATCAGTTAGACCCAGTACACTGCACAATAGCTACAGTCCTGGAGTTGTTACAGGAATGTTTCTCAGCAGGATTCTAACTCCTTCTACAGTTAGGGTCTATGTGACCACCATTTCGGCCAGCCATGCCCCATTGATGGAGTCTCTGTGAGGAAACATACTCTAACTTCAAGATTTATGTGTGGTGTCAGATGGCTGGAGCCCACCTGGGACCTTTCTGAGGTCCTGGAAGGTCTGTCAGGTGCCCCATTTGAGCCCTTGGAGTCAGCTTCAGAGAAGCTTCTGACCCTAAAGGTAGCTCTTTTTGCTGGCCCTGACATATCTGTTGCCCCTTCCTGCCTTGACTTTGCCCCTGGATTAGCCAAGGCTATATATCCTAAACCGGATTATTTTCCTGAGTGCCAATGTCTGCTGCCCAGTCAGTAGTGTTGCAGGCTTTCTGCCCTCCTCTGTTCCTCACACCAGAATGAGAAAGATTGCACCTACTGTGTCCGGTAAGGGCTCGTTGTACTTATGTCCACTGCTTCAGCCAGTGGCGTAAGTCAGAGTAGTTGCTGGTCTGCTTGGCAGTGAATGTAGACATGATGCACATCTCTAATTGGACAGTGGAAGAAATCTCTATTGCTTATCAGGCGCGTGGTCTCGCTACGTCTCTGAGCATAAGGGCTCATTCAATTAGGGAGGTCACCTCCTCAAAGGGAACAGGGTTACAACCCAGATGTTTTTAAGCCTGAAAAACACAGGACTAGAAAACCTCCAGGCAATTTAAGACATTTTATATATGAAAAATAAAACCAAGATGGATGCAATGATATATGAATGAGAAAAGGGCAAGTATTGAAATAAACATCTAATAAGAAAAAAACAAACATTTCTTGCTTTGAAGGATAAGCTGACTGAGTACTCATATGTTATTCTAAATGTCAGTGGCTAAACGATTGGTGGTCTAGCCTGCAATTACCGGACATATATACATATATCATAAAAACTCATAAAAAGCATTTACACTAGACAGATCCTAAAGGCATACAAGTCTCTTAATGCTTATAATTGTTGTTTCAAGATGTAATATTTTACAACATTGAGGACATTGTTGAAAAAAGTTACTTTTAACCATAAACGTCTTCTGTTGGCTTTGAAAGGTGTCTGATTTGAAAGTATGCACTAAAAATGAATGTGTTTATGAACACTTTTCGGGTTTTTACAGCCAGCAGCACAATGTGACATTTCAGAATACTAATTCTAGTTTGCTCGTAAAACATCACTATAGACCGATATGTTTCTGCAACCAGGAGGCTCACTCAGGGGTCTATTGATAGTCCATTTAAAGTCTGTTCCTGGGTTTAATATTTAGTTAGTAGAGGTTTTTTTTACAGGTAATTTTATTTATATATATATATATATATATATATATATATATATATATATATATATATCCGCCTGATTGTAAAGTCGGATATAAAGGCGGATATAAAGTCCGCCTGATTGGTGGACTTTTCCCACCTGACTCCCCAATCGCCGGCCGGCGTAGTGTCAGCGGTCCCGCCCCGCCGTGCCGGTTTTTCCGGCCGCTGGTGTGTTTGGCACGAGGCTGTCCGCTTCGTGCCGGTGCGGCAGTTGGGGAAGGAGCGCCTTTCTTCTCCTGCGCGCCGGCTGTCGGTCCGTCGCGACAGTACCCCCCCCTCAGCTCCGAGCCTACTGCCGCTCGGTGGTGGGCCCAGAGTGCATCTCGTCGAGAGAGCCCATCTGCGTTGCCATGCTGGGCCCCCACCCGGTGCTTAACCTGGAACGAGAAATCTTGCAAGGCGAGAAACCAGCGTGTTACCCGGGCATTTGTGTCCTTGGCTTTGGCCATCCACTGCAGGGGGGCGTGGTCAGTTACGAGGACGAAGTGCCGGCCAGCCAGGTAGTACCGCAGCTCCTCGATGGCCCACTTTATCGCCAGGGCCTCTCGCTCGACGGCTGCATATTTCTTCTCTGCAGGGGATAACTTCCGGCTGATGTAGAGGACCGGATGTTCTTCCCTGTCGAAGATTTGCGAGAGGACGGTGCCAAGCCCGGTCTCGGACGCATCAGTGTGCACGGTGAATGGGAGGTCGAAGTCTGGATTACGCAGTACCGGCGCGCTGGTGAGGGCCCCTTTCAGGGCCTGGAACGCCCTCTCTGCATCGGCTGACCACCTGACCCGGTCTGGCTGGCCCTTCTTGGTGAGATCTGAGAGGGGGGAAGCTACAGCAGAGAAGTTAGGCACAAACCTCCGGTAGTACCCCACCAACCCCAAGAAGGCCCGTACCTGTTTCTTTGAAGTGGGACGAGGGTAGTCCTTTACGGCCTCGATTTTCTTCGCCTGTGGCTTCAGCATCCCCCGGCCGATGCGGTACCCCAGGTACTGGGCCTCAGTCAGCCCTAGGTGGCACTTCTTGGGGTTGGCCGTCAGGCCGGCCTCCCGGAGCGCCTTCAGGACCTCCTCTGGATGACTACATCATCCAGGTAGGCAGCGGCAAACATGCGGTGGGGTCGCAGGAGGATGTCCATCAACCGCTGGAACGTGGCGGGTGCCCCGTGTAGCCCAAAGGGGAGAACCCGGTACTGCCAGTGGCCGGTGGCCGTGCTGAAGGCCGTCTTGGGTCTGGCCTCTGGCGCCAGCGCAACTTGCCAGTAGCCCTTGGTCAGGTCCAAGGTGGAAATGAACCGGGCCCTCCCCAGCCTTTCGACGAGGTTGTCCACTCTGGGGAGGGGGTAGCTGTCGAACTCGGACACCTGGTTCAGTCTCCGGAAGTCGTTGCACAGCCGCATGCTCCCGTCCGGCTTTGGCACGACGACGATGGGGCTGGACCAGGGGCTGCTGGACTCCTCTATGACGTGGTCCCGTAGCATCCGACTGATTTCCTCCTCAATGGCTTTGCGTCGGGCCTCTGGGACATGGTAGTGCCGTTGTCTCACCACTACGCCGGGGGGAGTTTTGATCTCGTGCTGGACCAGCTGGGTCATCCCCGGGGAGGCCGAGAACACATCCGAGAACTGGTCGATCAGCTCAGTGAGCTCCTGTCTCTGGGCGGGGGTGAGGTCCTTCCCTAACCCGACCAAGGTACGCTTGCCATGGTCCGAGTCCCGGGTTGCGTACGCCGACACTACTGGGGCCGGTTCTATCCACTTCTTCAGGAGGTTCACGTGGAGCTTCTCCTCTGCACGCTTACCGGGCTGTTGCAGGCGGTAGTTGACCGGGCCCCGGCGCTCGAGGACTGTATATGGGCCTTGCCACCGGGCCAGGAACTTACAGGCGCTGCTGGGCACTAACAGGAGGACCCGGTCCCCCGGCTGGAATTCTCGGGGCTGTGCTGGGCGGTTGTACACTTTTATTTGCTCCTCCTGCGCAGCGTGCATGTGCTCCCGGACTATGGGAGCTACCCGGTCGATCCTCGCTTGCATCTCCTGCACGTATTCGACGACCGAGCGGAAGGGGGACGGTTGCTCCTCCCAAGCTTCACGTGCCACTTCCAACAGTCCCCGCGGGCGCCGGCCGAACAGGAGCTCAAAGGGGGTGAAGCCCGTGGACGCCTGGGGGCACTCTCGGACGGCGAAAAGCACGTAGGGGAGGAGGAGGTCCCAGTTCCTCCCCTCCTCGTCCACCACCCGGCGCAGCATCCGTTTGAGAGTCTGGTTAAACCTCTCGACTAGCCCGTCGGTTTGGGGGTGGTAGACCGACGTCTTGAGGTGCTTCACCTGCAACAATCGACACAAGTCGGCCATTAATTTAGATACAAAAGGCGTACCTTGGTCGGTCAACAAGTCCTTTGGAATCCCCACCCGACTGAACAGGAGTACCAGCTCCCTGGCGATGTTCTGGGAGGTGGCCTTGCACAGTGTCACCGCCTCGGGGTACCGAGTGGCGTAGTCCACAATGACCAGGATGTACTCGTGGCCCCGGGCAGACTTGGGTAGGGGGCCCACGAGGTCCATGCCCACACGCTCGAAGGGGACGCTGATGATGGGTAGAGGGATAAGGGGAGCCGGGGGGGGCGGCCGTGGGGCCGTGTGCTGGCACTGCGGGCATTGCTGGCAGAAGGCCTGGACATCCGCGTCCATCCCGGGCCACACAAAGCGATCCCTCAGCTTCTCCAGGGTGTTTCATGGCCCCAGGTGGCCGCCAAGTGGATGTGTATGGGCCAGATGCATGACGGTGGGTGTCCTGGGTTTGGGGACCACCAGTAGGTCCACCTGCTCCCCGCGGTGGCAGGTCCGTTGGTAGAGGAGCCCGTTCCGGACGAGGAAGTACGAAGCAGGGAGTCTCAGGTCGGGGCTATGGTCGACCCCCTCTACCAGTCGCACCTGGGCCCAGCAGTGCTTCAGACGGTCTTCCTCCTTCTGCTCCCGTCCGAACTTCCCCTCCCGGTTCACCTGGGAAAAGACAGACCACAGAGAGTTAGTGGGTTGGGGGGTCTTACCTTCCGTGGAGGTCTCTCCGCCGTCCTGGGCCAGGTAGGCCTGCCGGGCCCGGCTCCTCTTCGTGCGTCGCCGTGGCTGCTGTAGGTGGAGGGCGCAGGCCGCCGGCCATGGCTTCGAAAGTGGCCGGGCGGGTTCCCTCTCCGGATCCGTAGGCATGGGCTCGTCCGGGGTGGTTCCAGGAACGGGCGACCTCTGGCGAGCCCTCCAGGCGCAGGGACGGGACTGGCGGTCGGGCCGGGGGCCAGGGGCACCGCGAGGTCGGTCAAGGGGCGGCTGCTCAGCTTGGCCGAGCTCCAGGGTGGCCATGGTTCGTTCGAGGGCCGTCAGGAGCTCCCGGGGCGTGGTCGGGGCTTGTGCCCCCACTGCCTGGCGCTCTGTCCGGGGTAGCGCCCTCAGAAAGCGGTCGACCACCACTTTCTCTGTCACCTCCGTGGCGGTATGCTGATCCGGCCGGAGCCATCTCTTGGTGATCCGGAGGAGGGTGTTCAGCTGGCCGCGTGGTCGGGCCCTCGGTCGGTAAGTCCAGCGATGGAAGTCTGTCACCGCCTGGTAGGGGGTTCGCCCACACCATGTCAGGACCCCCTCCTTCATGGTGGCGTAGTGGGCAGCCTCCTCTGGCTCGAGGGCGTAGTAGGCCGTCCGCGCCTCTCCCGTGAGCAGGGGGCCGAGGGCGCAAGGCCAGTCGTCGCGATCCCATCTTTCCCGGCAGGCAATACCCTCGAAGGTCTCAAAGTACGCCTCAAGATCTTCTTCGGGGCCGAGGGGGGGGAAGCAGGTGGCGGATCTCGCGGCCTGGGTTGGGGAGGGGCACGGCGGCTGCGGGGGTCTCCGTCCTCAGGTCAGTCAGCACCTGGGTGGCGAGCTGAAGGCTCTCGGCGAGCTGCTGGGTCACTGCTTGCTGCTGGAGGCTGGCCTCCAGCAGGTGCTTCAGTGTGGGATCCATGGTTGTCTTCGCCTTTTTTTCCTCTCTCTTTTTTTTTTCTCTCTCAGGGTCCCCCCTTTTTTTTTTTTTTTGTTTGTGCTCGTTGCAGGCAAGTCTGTGCTCCTATGCCTGCATCCTCCACCAGTGTAGGGAGTTAGCTCGGGGGAAGGGCAGAGCACAGACCCACAAGAGACAGGTTGCAGTTATTAAGGGTGTTTTTATTTCAGCTTAGTGCGAGTGTGTGTGAATGCGTGGGGGGTGTGGCTGTCGCGTGACCTTCTTGAGGGCGTGTCGGGGTTCCCGAGGCGAAGGCGTGGGTCTCCCGTGCCGTCATCCACCGGTGCGTGCGTTTTCACCGCCCGGTGGCCTCGTCCGCGCTCACACCTTCGGGGAGAAGAGGGGGGGGGAGAGAGAGAGAGAGAGATTAGTAGTCGGCGTGAGTCAATATTACCGGTGTGCTCCGCGCTGGCGCGTCTGTAAGCTGCTGAAGAGCACGCACGGATTCTGTTCGTTCGCCGTCGGTCTTCCTCCTCCCATATGGGCGCCCTTTTATCCTCCTCCTCTGTCGCCTGATTGGTGGACTTTTCCCGCCTGACTCCCCAATCGCCGGCCGGCGTAGTGTCAGCGGTCCCGCCCCGCCGTGCCGGTCCTTCCGGCCGCTGGTGTGTTTGGCACGAGGCTGTCCGCTTCATGCCGGTGCGGCAGTTGGGGAAGGAGCGCCTTTCTTCTCCTGCGCGCCGGCTGTCGGTCCGTCGCGACAATATATATATAGTGTATGAAGCAACCCTCAATTTCATGCTAATAACATTAGAGTTATAGCAAGTTCTAAGGAAAGCTACTTCAAAAATGTATCTGGCAAAGCTACAGATTAGTCTACAAATACATGGACATATTTGGTTTAGCTACATTAAAGTTCTCAAAAATGTACCTCACTATATTACAAGGTATGCAAATTATCTTAAGAAAATTAATACAACTACTCAGTCAATAAACTACCTACTTACTGCTAAGCTAACACCAACAGAATGCAAAAATAAATGCTCACAGTTGAGTTAAGCTTGTATAATGAGGACTTTTTTTTTTTTTTTTTGCTAAAATCAATATTCAAACCTGAGAATTATCTAAGGACATACTGTAAGCTGTAACTCCTCCTCAGTCATGGGGTCAGATAAGATTATTGACGCTTCGTTGAGACCAAACACAAAAAAAAAAAAAAAAAAAAAAACGGAAGGACTTAGAAGGGATTTTAATATCTTTGAATATCTCATCATCTACAGTACATAATATCATCCAAAGATTCAGAGAATCTGGGAAAATCTCTGTGCACAAAGGACAAGGTCATTAAAAACAGACATGATTCTGTAATGGAAATCACTGCATGAGCTCAGAAACACCTCCAGAACTCAGTGTCTGTGAACACAGTTCGTCGTGCCATCCACAAATGCTGGTTAAAACTCTATCATGCAAAGAAGAGAGACTCTGCCTCTCTAAGATACGCTTTTTATACCTAATCATGTTACTGACCTGTTGCCAATTAACATGATTAGTTGCAAAATGTTCCTCCAGCTGTTTCCTTTTCATAACACTCATTTTCTAGCTTTTTGTTGCCCCCGTCCCAAAATTACCTTATTTTTCCTTAAAATGGTACATTTAATCAGTTTAAACATTTGATATGTTTTCTATGTTCTACTGTGAATAGCATATGGGTTTATGAGATCTGAAAATCATTGCATTCTGTTTTTATTTACATTTTACCCAGTGTCCCAGCTTTTTTTGGAATTGCGGTTGTAAGTTATGGTGGCTTTAGCAGACTTACATTTGGTTCATAGTCAGTGAGGCCTCTCTGAGTCTCTCAAAGACTGCGTAATGATTTTAAGTGGCTGGGCCAATCTAAGGAATAAACTACTATGTTGATTAATCTTTGAAATGTTGCTGGAGCATTTTTCATGCCAAAGGGCATTACTGTATACTGTAGAAAATTACCGGGTCTTACAAAGACGGAGATTTCTGAAGCATGGGGAATTAACGGAACTTGGCAATATCCTTTATGTAGATCTAGTTTGGTGACAAACTGAGAAGAGCAAACATTATCAAGACAATAATCTATTCTAGGCAAGGGGATAGAATCAGAAACAGTAATTGCATTTGCGGGTCGATAATCTGTACAGAATCTGTAAATAGAATCATGTTTAGCAACAAGCAAACATGCTGAACTCCAGGGACTCGAACTAGGTTTTGCTAAGCCTGCTATGTTATAACAGGTAATGTACTTCTTTCCTCGTCGAAGCTCTTTTTTTCCACCTCAGAGTTAGAGTCTGCAGTGACCATTTCAATGGAAGTAGTTATAAAGGGGAAATTACAACCGATTCACTTTTACGCTCACGAGCATGATAAGCTGTTAGCATATTAACATGACAAACGCAAGTCTGTCATTTTCAGGCATGCGGATAAGATAGTCTGTGTCACTCAATTTCTTATCCACTACATGCGGGCCCAAAAATTTAGCAGAGAGGGAAGAACCTGGAACAGGGAAGAGAATCGACACCTGATCCCTGGGCTGAACGTTTTGAAGCTTTGCCCTTGTGTTGTAACGTTTTTTATTCAGGACTGAGAAATCTATAGAGCCCATCTAGCCAAATGACAAGCTTTGTGCAACTTTTCATGAATGTGACTAACATAATCCAACACATTACAGTGGACATCAATTTTCCCAGACAGGAGGTCTTCCTTTAAAATTTTTAATGGACCCTGGACTGAATGTCCAAACAAAAGCTCAGCAGGATTAAAACCTATGGATTCTTGTACGGCTTATCGTACTGCAAACATTATAAAGGGAACACCGTCATCCCAGTCTTTTTCTGTTTCAAAGCATTATTTTCGGAGCATCGATTTTAAGGACTGGTGAAAGCGCTATAGGGCAGCTTAAGATTCTACATGATACAGGCTAGAAATTTTATAGTGAATTTTCAGGGAGGCCAAAGCTTGAGAAAATACCTTAGATAGGAAATTAATTTCTTGATCTATTTGTATGACTCTGGGGAGTCCAAAACTTGAAGAAAAAAAAACAAAAAAAAAAACTTTATCAGAGCTTTGACTGTTACTGTGGGATGGTCTGGTTTGGTTTACCTACCCTCTGACAAACATGACACGATCGACAATATTTAGTGACATCACTTTTTAAAGCAGGCCAGAAGAGATGTTTAAGGACACAAGTATCAGTCTTACCAATTCCTAAATTTCCAGACCTAAGATTGTCATGAGCTAAGTGTAGTATCTGATAACGAAATGCAGACATTATGACAATTTGATGCACTGACGTTTCTACCACATCAACACTGGGCAACCATTTACACAATAAACTCCATTTCCCAGATAAAATCCAACTGGTTTCCATGCTATACTCTTAAGACCACAAACATCTCGTTAGACTAGGATCTGATTGTTGAGCCTGAATAAGCTGCTCTTGACTAACAATCAGCTTTCCTACTTTAGGCGACAGCAATAGCGTGGGAGCTGCTAAATCATCTTCCCTAGTAGTTTCCCTAGCCAAGAATGAATCAATCAGGTCTATGACATCTGAGCCCTAGTAACCACACACGCAGGGAAAATCTTGGTTAAGCCCTGACCTTTGTCAACTGGAAACAAACATTCCGGTTTATCTAGAACTTCTAGCACAGGCAGTACACTACTACTAGCTAAATTGTTACCTAGAAAAAAAAAATATATATATATATATATAACATTTATATATATAAAATTTATATATATATATATATATAAATATAAATATATATATATATATATATATATATATATATATATATATATATATTTATATATATAACATTTTTGAGGCAGATAGAAAGCCAAGTTTAAAAAAAGAATTCAACATGATGTCATGTTAGAGTAGAGATGTAAAGAACACGATGACTTAATTATCTCATAACCTCACATTTGTAAGTCAGAGCCAAGATTTAATTATGTTGTTTGCTCATGTTAGTAAATCGTTGACTTAATTACCTTGCTCTTGTGTTAGTAAGTCATTTCTGCAATTTAATTATATAGTAAGTCATAGCTACTACTTAATTATCTCATTCTATCATGTTAGTGAGTCATGACCATGTTTATCTCATTCCTTTATATTAATAAGTCATGGCTATTATCTCATTACCTCATGCGAATAAGTCATTGCCATTGCTTAACTATCTTATTCCCTCACATTAGTAGCTTGTGGCCACAACTTTATTATCTCATTCCCTTGTTAGTGTTAGTTACCCGTGGCTACAATTTTTTTTTTTTTTAATCTTGTTCCCTCACATTAGTATATCATTACCATGACCTAATTATCCCATTCCCTTGCATTAGTAAGCCATGGCCATGACTTAATTATCTTATTGCCTCATGTTAGTAAATTGTTGCTATGAGTTAAATATCTTGTTCGCTCATGTTAGAAAGTAATTTCTACTAGTTAATTATCTTGTACCCTCACATTAGTACGTCACAGCTATGAGTTAATTGTATCATTCTTTCAGGTTAGTAAGTCATGGCCATGTTTATCTCATTCCTTTATGTTAGCAAGTCATTGCCATGGCTTAATTATTTAGTTCCCTCATGATTGTACATCGTGGCCATGACTTAATTATCTTGTTCCCTCACATTAGTAACTTGTGGCCACAAGTTTATTATCTCATTTCATTGTGTTAGTTACTCCTAACTACAGCTTTTTTCTTGTTCCCTGACATTAGTATATTGTTACCATGACTTAATTATCTCATTACCTCATGTTAGTAAATTGTTGCCATGAATTAATTATCTCATTCCCTTGCATTAGTAAGCCATGGCCATGACTTAATTATCTTGTTCCCTCATGTTAGTAAATTGTTGCCATGACTTAAATATCTCGTTAGTGATTTCACAACTTAATTATCCCGTACCCTGACATTAGTAAGTCGTAGCTATGACTTAATAATTTCATTCCCTCACATTAGTAAGCCATGACATCATCATCTCGTTTCCCTGACTAAGTCTTGGCCATGCTTTAAGGTACTTGATTCCTATACGTCTTGGCCGATAATTTGTTTTAAGTAGGCATGTCACCAGCAGGGCTCCGATTCTTAAAGATGTACTGTTTGTGTATGTATTATCTCATCTTAAGGATATCCTTAATATATCCTTTCATGATTAATCTATAGTTGAGGAAGACTCACATTCATGCTAACAGACAAACAGAAAAAATAGATGTTGAACACGTTTTTCTTCTGTCGCTCTAGAATGTTCTTAATGCCTCTCCTTCCTTCCAAGACCTCTCAGACACACCTGGTCATGTCTAACAGCTAAATGGAAAGCTTTTACATTTGTTTACTCCCTCCCACTCTTTTTTCTTTCTCTCTCTCTCTCTCTCTCTCAGACCTGGCACTCAGAGACGGCTGACTTAAATGGAATTCGATGAGGCATCTTTGAGATGAAAGTCTCTGAAAGCCTGATTTAAAATAAAGAAATCAGAGGAGACAAATGCAGTCATGCAGTGGTTAATAACAGAGCATATTTAAGTCCTGTTTAGATGGAACAGATATGAGGAGTTTGGAACACAGCCACTCAGTATAGTAATAATGCCTGCTTTCCTTTTAGATTTGTGCATGAGTTTGTGTGTGCGTGTGTGTGGTGTGTCTGTGTCTGTGTGTGTGTGTGTGTGTGTGTGTGTGTGTGTGTGTGTGTGTGTGTGTGTGTGTGCGTGTTCGTGTGTGTGTGTGTGTGTGTAGGCTGGTTTATAAGGGTCAAAATGCAGAAATATTTTATTGGTAAAGTGCTTTTTTTTTTTACATCAATGTGGTTTTATTTCCAGTTTCCTTTCATTTACACACTCTAAAAAAAGCTGGGTGATTTTTTCAAAAAGTCTTGAGACTTTTGGGTCATTTACAGTAAATGTGGTTATTTTCTGAGTCTTGGATAGTTTTTGGGTAGTTTTGTGTAACTTAACTGCTGGGTTAGTGGCTGGGTCGTTTTCACTGACAGTTGAATCAATGCATCTGTCCCCCACCCCAATACATCAGCCCAGCTCCTCAGGTCAAATCAACTCAGCGCTGACTGTTTGAATTTGCCTCAGGTGGAGGTAGCAGTTTTCACACAGACAGACTGTTAGATTTATTTGGAGGAACAAGGTTTGTATCATTATATTTACCCATAAAACCATTATTGTACACTAGAAAAAGCAAAAAAAAAAAAAAAGTGCGATAACAGCCTAGTTTACATGACACTAAATGCACCACTATCTTTAAAGCTTTGGCTTGTTTGTAATGCCCACTGTGATAGTAAGTTGGTTACTCAGTTTTTTGGATGTTTTAAACGTCTCCTTTGATTAAAAATCTGAAGTTTTCGTCTTAAATATTACTTATTCAAGTAATTTATTTCAAAGTCTATATAAACACCACTTTAGCAGTGCTAGCAATACATTTCTGAACACCTTGTGTATAAATAAAGGAGAAACCATGTAGACATATTTGTTTATAATGTGGTACATTTGACATTTTCAAAGGGTAAAAATAACCCAGAAAATATTAACCCATTTATGAAATAAAATTAACCCAGCGTTTTTGTAAAAATGAAACCATATTTTGGGTTGAAAAACAACCCATTTGCTGGGTTAACATTAACAACCCAACTTGATGGGTTAGTTTAGCCCAAAATGTGTTCTGTGCTATATTTACCCAGCGGTTGGGCTAAAAATAAACCAATTTGTGTTGTTTTTAACCCAGTGTTTTTTAGAGTGCAGAGGTCAGGTTTTGGCTAGTGTTTCGTCATTGAGTAATATTTTAAATTTAGGACAAATGAGAGCCTAAAATGTGGGAATGTGGGAAATGTACCATTCGATTTATGTATTATTTTATGGATTTCCAGTATTGATGTAATTCAATTCAGTATTCAATATATGTGTTTCAACTGAGTACAACTGAGTGGACAGACTATTTGAATTGAATTATTTATTTATTATTTATGAACTTTTTTATGAAACTTTTTTATTTATGAAATTTTCTGACAACACAGGGGTGGTCTGATCATGAACAGTGACAAGCAGGCCTATTTAATGTAGGATCTAGCTCAGTGGTGCCTGACCAATAACCTAGCACTGATCATCTGTCAGGCAAAGATGTCATGGACTTCAGGAGACAGATAGGAAACTAAACTTTTCTTAAGATCTATGGGGCTCCTGTGGCAAGGGTGGACAACTTCAATTACCTTGATGTTCATGTCTTTAAAAGACCTCTCCTGGTCAATCTACATTCATAACACAATCAGGAAAGCAAGGCAAGGGCTTTACCATGTCAGACAACTTCAGATGTTCAAGGTCTCTGTCCACATTCAAAGGACACACTATACACGGGGTCTTCAATAGTATCCGCAAAGGGCCAGTGTGCTTGCAGGGTATCATCCCAGCCAAATACAGTGAGGGAAAAAAGTATTTGATCCCCTGTTGATTTTGTACGTTTGCCCACTGACAAAGAAATGATCAGTCTATAATTTTAATGGTAGATTTATTTGAACAGTGAGAGACAGAATAACAACAAAAAAAATCCAGAAAAACGCATGTCAAAAATGTTATAAATTGATTTGCATTTTAATGAGGGAAATAAGTATTTGACCCCTCTGCAAAACATGACTTAGTACTTGGTGGCAAAACCCTTGTTGGCAATCACAGAGGTCAGACGTTTCTTGTAGTTGGCCACCAGGTTTGCACACATCTCAGGAGGGATTTTGTCCCACTCCTCTTTGCAGATCTTCTCCAAGTCATTAAGGTTTCGAGGCTGACGTTTGGCAACTCGAACCTTCAGCTCCCTCCACAGATTTTCTATGGGATTAAGGTCTGGAGACTGGCTAGGCCACTCCAGGACCTTAATTTACTTCTTCTTGAGCCACTCCTTTGTTGCCTTGGCCGTGTGTTTTGGGTCATTGTCATGCTGGAATACCCATCCACGACCCATTTTCAATGCCCTGGCTGAGGGAAGGAGGTTCTCACCCAAGATTTGACAGTACATGGCCCCGTCCATCGTCCCTTTGATGCGGTGAAGTTGTCCTGTCCCCTTAGCAGAAAAACACCCCCAAAGCATAATGTTTCCACCTCCATGTTTGACGGTGGGGATGGTGTTCTTGGGGTCATAGGCAGCATTCCTCCTCCTCCAAACACGGCGAGTTGAGTTGATGCCAAAGAGCTCCATTTTGGTCTCATCTGACCACAACACTTTCACCCAGTTGTCCTCTGAATCATTCAGATGTTCATTGGCAAACTTCAGACGGGCATGTATATGTGCTTTCTTGAGCAGGGGGACCTTGCGGGCGCTGCAGGATTTCAGTCCTTCACGGCGTAGTGTGTTACCAATTGTTTTCTTGGTGACTATGATCCCAGCTGCCTTGAGATCATTGACAAGATCCTCCCGTGTAGTTCTGGGCTGATTCCTCACTGTTCTCATGATCATTGCAACTCCACGAGGTGAGATCTTGCATGGAGCCCCAGGCCGAGGGAGATTGACAGTTCTTTTGTGTTTCTTCCATTTGCGAATAATCGCACCAACTGTTGTCACCTTCTCACCAAGCTGCTTGGCAATGGTCTTGTAACCCATTCCAGACTTGTGTAGGTCTACAATCTTGTCCCTGACATCCTTGGAGAGCTCTTTGGTCTTGGCCATGGTGGAGAGTTTGGAATCTGATTGATTGATTGCTTCTGTGGACAGGTGTCTTTTATACAGGTAACAAGCTGAGATTAGGAGCACTCCCTTTAAGAGTGTGCTCCTAATCTCAGTTTGTTACCTGTATAAAAGACACCTGGGAGCCAGAAATCTTTCTGATTGAGAGGGGGTCAAATACTTATTTCCCTCATTAAAATGCAAATCAATTTATAATATTTTTGACATGCGTTTTTCTGGATTTTCTTGTTGTTATTCTGTCTCTCACTGTTCAAATAAATCTACCATTAAAATTATAGACTGATCATTTCTTTGTCAGTGGGCAAACGTACAAAATCAGCAGGGGATCAAATACTTTTTTCCCTCACTGTAGGAGACACACTAGATAGTTGATTGGAGACCACAATTAACTCATTAAACAAGTGGAATCAGGTGTGACTCCTGCTTGGTTGTAATGAAAGCTTGCAGTCACACCAGCCATTTGTGAATAAAATTGAAGACCCCTGCACAATACCTTGCCATTGAAAGCATCCTGACAGGGAACTGGTATAACTGGTATGGCAACTGCTCCAATCAAGACCGCAACACCCTGCAGAGGACTGTATGCTCAGCAAAGCATAGCACAAGACTCATGCTTTCATACTTGCAGGAAACTTGCATCAGGCAAGTTAGGTGGCCTGCCCAGAAAATAATCAAAGCACTTCTAACCCCAGGCATGGCCTGTTCAGACTGCTGAGGACAGGCAAACGCCTCTGCAGCCACATGGCCAACACAGAAGGAGCTTCTACCGACAGACCATTAAGATCTTGAACTCCTATAACTAACCTGTACTTTAGTCTGCTCCCCACCTGCGCACATACACAATTTTGCATTAAGCACCTGACACACCACAATATATTGCACATGGCAGTTTCCACTCCCACCTTTTATTTCTTATTTCTTTTTATAAATATTCCCTTTTCTCTATGTTTTTAACCTTTGTTCAATTCTCTATTTTAATATTTTCTTTACTTGTCATTTAAATATATATATATATATATATATATATATATATATATATATATATATATATATATATATATATATTCAATCTATTTATGGCATACTTGCACAGTTACAGGGTCGACCGCTCAGCATTTCACTATGCATTGTACCGTGTGACAAATAAATCCTTTAAATCTTGAATTTTAAGAATCTCCTTGTATATTTTATAATTTTATGATTTAAAAAAAACCCAACCCTGTTACGTTCAATGCTGTTACTCAATCTAGAGCAAAATGCAGCCTATCAACAAAGAAAACCTTGTAAATAATGAGATATTTGTACCTGATTTATCAGATAACGTAGATACAGTACACTTCTCATTGACATATTCTACACAAAATGTGAGGAGATTAGCAAAATGTAGCTAGTTATCCATGGAAATACAATGGAAAACAGCTCAAAAGAATACAGTTGTGTGTATCTGTCCAAAGTAAAGCTATATTCCGAAATGAGGGTGACTCATCAATCACAAACAGCATGAATCTCTTCCACCAAACACTGGATGTCGCTTTAGATTGACACACAAAGGAAAGGGGCAGAAACATTTGTTTTTAAATAGCTCTCACACTCTCCATTGCAAGACCTCTCAAATTAACGTACATTCATCTCCAGACTAGCGCTGACACACACCTGCTAGATGACTCACTCCCTCTGATGGCCACACATTTTGGACTACATAACTGAAATTGAAGTTGAGAAATTTCTCCCTTTTCCTTGGTGTGTTACAGGGAAAACATGGCTTCCTGAGCTTAAACCTGTTTGTAACCTTCTGTCTGTCAGTATGAATGCTACAAGGAAAGCACAGTATTGCTAATATTTGCATATCACTGCTTCTTTTGTGCTGATCTTCACCAAAAACAGAGACATTACCTTTTTTTTCAGCATTGCTTACTTTCATGCACCTGTTGTGTCCGTTAAAGATTTTTGACTTTTGGTGTTAGCGCTCAGTCTATAATATTGATTGTGGAGAAGGAGTGTGTGTCTGTTTGCTAATATTGAAGGTGATTTCTGTAGTTGATGCCTCCTGCGTGTGTGTGTGTGTGTCAGTGGCATGCACATCATCATAATGAAACGCAACAAATGGACATATATTGACTAAAATACTGCATCTTTTTCTCTGCTTTCCTTTCTGATACTATCTTACCGACTGCTTTGCAAGAAAGGTTCTCAGTAAAAAAAAAAAATAAAAATAAAAAAAGATGGCTATATATCATATGTGCTACAGTGTTTTGAGCATTTAAAAAGCTAGATTTGTGGATGATGATTATGGTGGTACGCACCAGAAATTGTTAGTAATGTGCTACATTTGCTTTTATTAAAGGATACCTCCACTCTGAAACCTATTAAATATGTTAGCAATTGGTTTAGTTAGCAATTTGTTTGCTTGGCATTGTATTTGCATTATTGCCATGATAGCTGCACTAATGTCACGGGGGACATTGCTATCACAGATACGATGCTCAACATTGCAACATTTGTTGCTTATTTCCTTAATATTTGTTTCATTTATTTTTCATTGAGAAGAGAATGGGGGCTTAGTGCTTAGCACATCACATCACACCCCTCCGAGGTTGGTGAGTCTGCATGTTCTCTCCGTGCTTCAGGGGTTTCCTCTGGGTACTCCAGTTTCTTCCCCTAGTCTAATGCCCAAATTGTCTGCAGAGTGTGAATGTGCATGCAATTGAGATGGGTTGGCACCCCGTCCAGGGTGTACCCCGCCTTGTGCCCCAAGTTCCCTGGGATAGGCTCCAGGCTCCCCCACCACCCTGTGTAGGATCAGCAGTATGGACAATGAATGGAAGAATGGTCAGCTAATTTGAGTGTGCAATTAATGGGAATTCCTGGAGCATTAGGGCAATGAAACATCTGAACTGTTGATCAGAACATTGAAAACACTGCCAGTCCACCACTGGTAGGCATTTAAAGTATACTGTATATGCTGTTTAATGGCAACCGAAATTATATTCTCTCTATCCATCATATTATTTGCGACCACTTCCAAGGGCCAACACTTTTCAGTGATATGAACCTGAAACATTCATTCTTTGTTATGATTTATTTCAGCAGACCAAACGTAAAGGAAACGTCCTGAAACGGCCCCAGGCTGCAGCAGAATGGAAACTATTTCTTTATTCCAAATGTGGTAATATGGCTAATGCTCCTTTAACTGTTCCATGGGACAAAACCCACCACCACTTTCTGACATCGTCTCACTGAGCAAACACCTCAGTCAGATAACGGCCAATCAAAATTCATGAAATCACACAGCAGCCAGTCAAAATTCATGAAGTCATACCTGAGATTGATCAAAATTCATGAATAGAGAGACACAGCTACTCGGGACAGGACAGGAGGTTGTGCAGCCCTGTGTCATGTTCTATGTTTTATAAGGCATGAGGTGTGAAACCTATGCACATAGCACTGTTTTCTTTCTGTTGAGGAAGCTGTTTGCCCTCTGGCCCTGACCTGGATCAGGTACCAAGAGTGCAATGGGGCTTGGTTTTCAGTGGTAGCAACATAACCAAACAATGGAAGATAGGAAACTGCACAAATAATTTATGTTAGCTGCCACACTGTTGACTTCCCTGCTTCATTCTTATAGATTCCTGAACTTTATCCCTGCCCTTGCTTTATGGACTGGATGCATGGATGAATACAACTAGAAAATAAGTATGCAATAAAGCTGGAGATCTTGAAATCAATGTACATACCCAATTCCAAAAAAGCTGTGACGCTGTGTAAAATGTAAATAAAAACAGAATGCAATGATTTGCAGATCTCATGAACCCATTAGTTATTCACAATAGAACATTGAAAACATACCAAATGTTTAAACTGAGTAAATTTACAATTTTAAGAGAAAAAAAAAACTTAACTTTGTATTTGATGGCCTCAACACATCTCAAAAAAGTTGGGATAGGGGCAACAGAAGCCTGGAAAATAAGTGTTACTAAAAAAACAGCTGGAGGTTACTTGGCAACAGGTCTGTAACATGATTGGGTATAAAAAGAGTATCTTAAAGAGGCAGAGTCTTTCCGAAGTAAAGATGGACAGAGGTTCACTAATCTGCAAAAATCTGCGTCTACAATTTGTGGAACAATTTCAGAATAATGTTCCTCAACGTAAAATTGCGAAGACTATAAATATCTCATCATCTACAGGACATAATATCATCAAAAGATTCTGCGAATCTGGAGAAATCTCTGTGCGCAAGGGACAAGGGTGAACATCAATACTGCATGCCCGTGATCTTCGGGCCCTCGGGCGGCACTGCATTAAGAACAGGCATGATTCTGTAATGGAAATCTCTGCATGAGCTCAGAAACACCTCCAGAACTCATTGTCTGTGAACACAGTTCGCCATACCATTTACAAATGCTGGTTAAAGCTCTATCATGCAAAGAAGAAGCCTTATGTGAACTTGATCCAGAAACGCCGCCGTCTTCTCTGGGCCAAAGCTCATTTAAAATGGACTGAGGCAAAGTGGAAAACTGTTCTGTGGTCAGACGAATCAAAATTGAAAATTCTTTATGGAAACCATGGACACCAGGTCCTCTAAACTAAAGAAGACTAAAGAGAAGAGGGACCATCCAGCTTTTTATCAGCGCTCAGTTCAAAAGCCTGCGTCTCTGATGGTATGGGGGTGCAGTAGTGCCTATGGAATTCTATATTTGCAGTTATTGAGGACTAATGTCATGGCTGTGCCGAATACAGTGCAGAACTACAATACCCATCAGCCACTGCACATTATCTGACACTCAACACATCACATGACCTGATTCACATATAGGGTTAATAAGCACCAATATTTAACCCTTTACTGCATGATGTTGCCATATGGCAGCAATGCATCTCCAATTTTTTGATAGACAATAAAATAAATAAATAAAAATGATTATTTTCCTGTCTAACTGGAAAAGGGGACTTTAACTTTGACATAACAAAAAATGCCATGTCAGATGACCAGGAAGTGCTGTTTGTACTCAACTTCACATGGCATGGTGAAGGTCATCCTCTGAGGGCTCTCGAAATTTTATCATTTTTTCAATATTTAGGCAAAAATTGAATTGAAACAGGCCTACATAGCAAAAAAGAAAAGACACTAGGCTTCTCTAATAGTACATTTACATTTTTTCACATTCAAAATAAGAAAAACTGTAATTCCAGACACTTTGCAATTGCACCTTATTTTCTAAATTGTATGTCTCCAGAGAAAGATTTAAGAATTCAAAAGAAATTATTCAAAAGATACATCACCCAAAACATGTTTGGATCTAATTATTGTATGTATTTTGAGTGAGTGAATCCATCCACATACATATGATATGTTCCACCATATGGCAACAGCCAACTACCCCCCCCCCCCCTTTTATTATTTTTTTTCCAATTTTAAATACTTGAACTAATTAAAGTAATGCACATCCATAAAAACATTTTTTTGATGCAAGTGTAATTCACAGTAGAAGGTTAAGTCCTGTCCTGTTTAGAATACATTGTCTAGCTTTTGTCTTTTGTTGTTGTTGAAACATGACTCATGTCAGGTTCATGTCGCCTTGATTTGATACTCCTCATTTTATTTCATGGTCTTTTTCTTTTGTGTTTTCACTGTAAAATAAAGGAAATCTGCAACTGCATCCGCCTCCTCTACCATTCCGTGACATGAACAAGATGCTTAGGGAATATATTAGACTCCTATTTGAAGTTTATTTGATGACTTCATCTAATTTGTATATCATATGATACACATTTAATTGTATTTTGCGTTCATGTTACATCATATTGCACTTGACAGGAATACTGTATGAATAGAGGAAATGCAGTCTGAGGCACTGTGCCAATTTAGGCTCACAAATCAATAACTAGTTCCATGGCAACAATCATTCCCATGAACGTCTGGTTTGCTCTGGTACAGCTTAAGTTTGTTTATTTTAACAAATTGTCATATTCATTATATCAAGTATACACTTAATAACATTTCCCATTTACTGATTACTCTGTAGACTGCTGTCAAGAAGACAACAATACCTGGATTGATGATATCTTTCTGTAAAAGGCTTTCGGATTCATTCCTTCACAGGTATTTGAATAAAAAAAATGTGAAAACAATTTAGTCTTTTCATAAGTATTCACCCCCTGCACGTTTTATACTATAACAATCTGGAACTGAAACTGATTTCATTAGGGTTGTGTCATGGATCTACACAAAGTAGCTAGTACTATTGAAGTTATAAAAGTTGTGACTGTATTCCAACCCATTCTGGTGCAACCAGTTGCCATAAGAAATCACATAATAAGTTGAATTGAGTCCGGACGTTCCACTCTGCAATCAATTTAAGCCTTGTGTGGATAGTAACCTAAAGCATACTGCTAAATCTACACTGAAGTGACTAGACCTCAATTAGATTGAGAGTATGTGGCAAGACCTGAAAATTGCTCTGCACTGTCAGTATTCAGCCAATCTCAGAGAATGGGAAACAATTTTGCCAAAAATAATGGGCAAACTAACCAGCTTCACAGGTGCAACCAAAAGGTGCAAAGGTGGCTCTACCACGTATTCCCAAAATTCCCTAATAATTTAATAATTAAATCAGTACATACCTTGATGTACTTTGTAACTAAAGTACATCAAGCAATAAACTGTTGGGCATAAATATCCCAGTTCCACCTCGGTTCCACCAAGTTTTCACAGTTTATATGTGTGTGTGTGTGTGTGTGTGTATATATATATATATATATATATATATATATATATATATATATATATATATATATATATATTAGTGCTATCAAGCGATTAAAATTTTTAATCTAGTCAATCACAGTCATGGGCTGTGATTAATCACGATTAATTGCAAATTTAAAATACTAGGATTTACTTGTGAACGTGCAGTGTTGAAATAAATAAACGCATGAGAAACTGGTTTAAGGAAACAGATTCTTCAGTTTTATTATCACAACCATTAACATTAACATGTTTAACAAGTGTTCAATAACAATCTCTTAAATTGTTGAGGCATCCATTTGAACTGCAGACATATTTAGCAGAGACCAACAACTGTTACAAAATAATGTCTGCTACAAAGTCACAAATAGCTAACCTGTAATTTTTTTGCATAGTAACATCAACTCAAATGAATGCAAGAATAAGTAGGCCTATTTTAGAAATGGAATGCCATAATGTCTGTGAAGAGACAGAGTGAACAATCTCTACATTCTTGGTTAAAGATAAATACTTCAAACAGTGTGCATCTGTGCAACATGCCTCCTGTCAACCAATCATACAGTCTTTGAACCTAGGATCTAGAGCGGTTGCCACCTTTAACCACCACAGGTTTGAGTTCTACTTTCGCCCCGTTGAGGTCCTTCGTGAATGCAGCCTTGAAGCGCACATCAGAGACCTCTATTGTACGCAGGAGATGACATAGTACAGGTAGCACCACGGAGCAGGATACATACATTTCACCACCTAGGAGCTCAGTGATGTACCCACAGTACAAACAGAGCACCACACAATTGACTTAATGACTACAGTTTTCATTCAGATCGAATCTATTTAGAGTAAAGGCCTAAAACTATGTCTAGATGACTTACAAATAACTTATTTTTTTATCAGTAAAATTGGAGAAGACCGAGAAATCACATTACCTGCAGGGCTACAGCACCGTTTCCAACTTTGCCAACCTGTCATAGTCAGCTGAGGTTAGCATGGCAAAGTTGTGCTCCTGCTGTGCCAGCGATGCTTTTAGTGGATCTTTGTTGTGTTGAATCCGCCTTATCATTTCAAGAGTTGAATTCCATTGAGTATTAGTCCATGAGAGGCTTGCTGAGCTTTCAGCTCTGCGGTGTTTGCGGGACTGTGTCTGAAGTGCCCACCTATTTCACGGCACTTGTTTAAAACGCTGTCAAATCCGCTGTCCCGTAAAGCCACGGTGATCACCCTTTGTATCATATGCGCTACACACGGCACATGCTCGAATGGTAGACTCCTTGCAGCGGCAATCATATTGCGAGCGCTGTCTGTTCCTATAGCTGTGACCTTGCCCGTTATTTCCCACTCATTTGCAACATTGATAAACTGGCTAGCGTATACTTCTGCAAAATGCCTTTCTTCTGTTTTTAACACGCCTAAAGTGAATGAGTGCAGCTGCCAGTTGTCATCGATTATGTGTGCTGTCACACCGAGGTAGTTATGGTTACTTACTGATGTCCAGTGGTCTCCAGTAAGTGCAATAAAAGTACCTTCTGCCAATTGCCTCACTTTCATAGCTTTTTCAGCGTTGTAGAGTCCATGTATTCTCGTAACAATAGTTCCCCTCGAAGGTAGTTTGTATGATGGGTCGTTTTGTCGACAAACTTGCCAGCTGCACTCCGCCAGTGTCTTTTGACGAGCACGGCTTGTTGACCCTGTATCAGCACTAGCATCTTTGCTAACATCGGCAAAAATGTGTTTCGCCCAAAGATGGTACTTCAAGGTTGTTGTGCTTCGGTGGGAGGACATTCCGTCACTGCAATAAGTGCACACAACTTTGGTTTTATCAAAACTTCCATCTGGAAGCTTTTTATAACGAAAATTGCCGTTCAACACCATCTCCTCTGTCATCGTTACTCGCGTTTGCCATGCCCTAACCACACAAAGCAAGGTAACCATCCACACTGCAATAACGGGAAGAATCTGGGGTCAAACTTGATTGTCAAATGATTAATTTGCGTAAAAAAAATAATAACGCGTAAAAATTTTTAGATTAATCGCATGCGTTAACGCGCTAACATTGACAGCCCTTATATATATATATATATATATATATATATATATATATATATATATATATATATATATATGTGTGTGTGTGTGTGTGTGTGTGTGTGTGTAAATTTGCACCATGCCCTAATATAGGAAAGAAAGCTGTGAAGAATTGTCTTTAATGTTTAACTTTTTGATGTTTTGATTTTTTTTTTTAAATCACAAAAATACTCTGCTTTCATGGATATCAAACACTTGTAAACATAACACAGGCTTATCCAAAAAATATATATCTTTGTTAAATATTTAATATGTGCAAGATTTATTGGCACCCATTTAGTCAACACTTTGTGCTACCTCTCTTTGTCAAGATAACAGCTCCGAGTCTTCTCCTATAATGCCTCATGTGGTTCAAGAATACATGGCAAGGGATCTGAGACCATTCCTCCATTCAGAATCTCAAATTTCGAGGTCCACGCTGGTGGACTTTCCTCTTCAGTTCACCCCACAGGTTTTCTATGGGTTTCAAGTCAGGGGACTGGGATGCCCATGATAGGACCTTGATTTTGTGGTCAGTAAACCATTATTGTGTTGATTTTGATGTATGTTTTGGATCATTGTCCTGCTGGAAGTTCCAACCACACCACATTTCAAGCTCTCTGCCAGAGGCAGCTGGGTTTTCACTTAATATCTGTTGATATTTAGGGTCAGAAAGTCTCCAAAAAATGGATTGGCAGCCATCGAGGGTGTACCCTGCCTTGTGCCCAATGCTCCCTGGGACAGGCTCCAGGTTCCTCACGACCCTGTAGGATAAGCAGTGTATATATATATATATATATATATATATATATATATATATATATATATATATATATATATATATATATATATATATTAAATGTTCAATCTTCAAACGTTAGACATAATTAAGTCCATTTAAAGTACAGGCTGTAACCGTACAAAATGTGGTAAAGTTCAAGGAGGTGAATACTTATGCAAGGCACTATATCTGCTGTCACCAGCCTTTACTATCACAGATTGTGAACACATAAGCATTTAGCTATTGAGGTTCTTACACAGATGTGATACAGCTTGGACCCCACACACCCTCATGAATGTTTTATATGCATTTGTAAAATATGAGAAACCTCATCAAATTCAATACAACAGCTTGTTATTATAGTAGCTGCTTGCAAGTCACTTTATAAAGCTGAGGCTCTTGTCAAGTTACAGCTTGATATATTCAACATGCCATTACAGTGGTGGGAAAAATGTTTAATTTGTGTTTAAACTTAATATATTTCTATAAAATCATTCTTTAAAAGACACAATTTGGCTTTTGTCAACATTTTACCTTTGCTCAAATACATGCAGGGAGTGTACTGGCTTTAGAAGTGTGGCTTCAAAAAAAAAAAAAAAAAAAACCCATTTATTTACTGTAAATCATTTTACTTTGTCACTGTGCATTCACTGTCCATGATGGGTTTTGTGGTTAATAGAACTTACTACTGCATATGAATTCATCTTTTCAATATCTTTCACATCCACAACACATATTCTGGTAGTTTTAGCCTGGCCATGCTATTACTGCAATAACTCCGTTCATCATCGACTTGCCATTAGTGTGAGGAATTTTTCCCCCCTCAATAAATACATGCATTCTGCCTCCATTTAGGAAAGGAAACTGTATTAGCATGAGCAGTTCATCGAATCAAATTCCACTTTGAAAACCACCATCCATTAGAAACCTACAGACACTTATTTCTCATCTCAATAACTTTCAGTAGAGTTTTTCTACCTGCATCTTTTCTCACTCCAAGCACTGCGAAAATTCATTCCTTATTCACAACTACTGGGACTTTAGCACATTTGCAGTGAGAAAGAAAACCTACTGAAAACCAAGCATGTGATGACTTTTTTTGGTGTAATTTCTAAGAATTATATATATATATATATATATATATATATATATATATATATATATATATATATATATATAGTACAGATGATGCCATGGCCTGTATTATAAGTATTGACAGACCTGTAAGCAATCCCCTTTTAATATACATTAACAGTCAAAAACTTTAGGCATTGTCTGAGTAATACAGTGGTGCTTGAAAATGTAGGAATACAATTTTCTATATTTCTGCATATACTTCCTTTGTGACCTCATGAACAATTACAAAATTGCTCTTGGAGTGATCTTTGTGGAGCCACTCTGCACGCAGGGCAACAATGGTTGTGAATGTCCTCCATTTATACACAATCCGTCTAAGGGTGGATTGGTGGAGTCCAAAATCTTTAGATATGGTTTTGTAACCTTTTCTTGCCTGATGAGCATCAACAACATTTTTTTTTCTGAGGTCCTCAGAAACCTCCTTTGTTCATGCCATGATACACATCCCTGTTCTTTAAATAAAACAGCTCACTCTCACCTGATTGTCATCCTACTGACTGAATCTAATTTCACCTTCAATTTAACGGATAATACAAGATGTTCACATACTTTTGCCACTCACAGATCTGTAATATATGACTAACTATAATATTTCATCTCATTTGTTGAATTGGGTTCTTTTTGTTTATTTTTTGGACTTGTATAAAAATCTGATGATGTTTTTTTTGGGTCATATTTATGCAGAAATATAGAAAATTCACAAACTTTCAAGCAACGTTGGAAATCCATCCTAAATAAACCATGTGTCTACTGTAGCTCAGCAACCCATTTTTGCTGACTGGGAAAACTCATTGAAGCGTGAAAATTTTCACCATTCATGAGTTTATCCAATCAGCCAATCACGTTGCATACAATCATGCAGATACAATCATGTACAACAGTATGTAGAGCTTACAGTACACAGAATGGTGCGAAAAGCAAAAAAAAAAAAACATAGTTAGGGGTAGTTCTGTGGGTGGAAAAGCCTTGTTGATGAGCAAGATCAGAGGAGAATGGACAGTCTCATTAAAGCTGACAGAAAGACTACGGTAACGCATATGCTGTAACCACACTTTAACCACGGTAAGCAGAAAAGCAAGTCAGAATGCATGTTAAACCTTGAGTCCGATAGGTCTTTTCCACCTGGTCTTTTCCCTTCATTAACAAGGGTTTAGACTTGTAAATCTTTGGGCAGTCTGATTGTTTTTACAACTGCATGTGCTAAACTAGCTCCATTCCAACATGGTCTTTGTAGGAAGATAGCCAAGGCAAGATTAAAAATAGATTTAAACTTTTCCATGTAGTTTTGCTGAAATATATTTATGTCGAGGTGTCAAAGTTTGTCATAGGCAGAAAAACCCAGTTTTGTTCGTTTTTGGCTGTTTGCCAGAATTTAGCCACCGCAACATTTGATGTGTTTTCCCAGAGCATCACGCATATTTGACAATATTATGAATTTTTTTATCAATTTTTGACATGAAATTTCAGCAACCATGCAAAAATCGTAGGACAAACACTGAATAATATATGTGTAGCAAAATAGAGGCTTCCATTTAAGATGCAAGCTAAATTATTATCTGTTGACCAATGTTTTCTGATACTGTGTTGTTGTTTTTTTCTTATAACTGTTTGATTAGTTGTCTTTCAGTGGAAAAAAAAAGAGAGAAAGAGAGGAGGAATCGAAAAAATCTTTAGTTGAAGAGAGCACCGTTTTATTTAAAAAATAAAAAAAAAAACACTACACTAATTTCACATTAGACTTTGGGCTCTGAGATCTTCTAATTTCATTCAGCATGTGTTATCACTGTGGCATGCAAACTCCCTTACACACACACACACACACACACACACGGAAGAAATTCAAGTCAAGTTTATTTATCATTTGCACAATGGACATATGTACATTGAAATGCTTGTATAGAGGGTAGAGTAAGCAACTCATCTGACAGAACACACACACCGAGAGAGAGAGAGAGAGAGAGAGAGAGAGAGAGAGAGCGAGAGAGAGAGCATAGATAAGTAATTACAATAACAATGTACAATGCACCAATCAGCCATAACATTAAAACCACTGACAGGTGAAGTGAATAACAATGATTATCTTATTTCAGTGGCACCTGTGATAGGGTGGGATATATTAAGCAGTAAGTGGACAGTCAGTTCTCAAAGTTGCTGTGTTAGAAGCAGGAAAAATGGGCAAGCACATGGATCTGAGCGACTTTGACAAGTGCCAAATTGTGATGGCTAGATGACTGGGGCAGAGCATCTCCAAAACAGCAGGTCTTGTGGGGTCTTCCCAGTATACATCGGTTAGTAGCTACCAAAAGTGGTCCAAGGAAGGACAACCGGTAAACTGGTGACAGGGTCATGGGCGCCCAAGGCTCATTGATGCGCATTGGGAGTGAAGGCTAGCCCATCTAGTCTGAACCCACAGAAGAGCGACTGTAGCCCAAATTTCTGAAAAAGTTCATGCTGGCTGTGATAGAAAGGTTAATCACATTTTCTTTCACATCATGTGATGGCCCGATGTGTGTGCGTCACTTACCTGGAAAAGAGATGGCACCAGGATGCACTATGGGAAGAAGGCAAGCCGGTGGACGAAATGTGGTGCTCTGGGCAATGCAATGTTCTACTGGGAAAGCTTGGGTCCTGGCATTCATGTGGATGTTACTTCGACCCGTACACTGCAAAAATTGTTCAGGAACGGTTTGAGGAACATGACGAAGAGTTCAAAGTGTTGACTCGGCCTCCAAATTCCCCAGATCTCAATCCGATCGAGCATCTGTAGGATGTACTGGACAAACAAGTCCAATCTACGGCGGCAACTTACAGGACTTAAAGAATCTGCTGCTAACATTTTGGTGCCAGATACCACAACACACCTTCAGAGAGCTTGTGGAGTCCATGCCTTGACGGGTCAGAGCTGTTTTGGAGGCACAATATTAAGCATGTGGTTTTAATGTTATATGCTGCAACACAGTGAGAAACAGAAACAGAGGAAAACTAGATAAAGCATAGATTACTGCACTAATGTTGTGTAAAGTGGCTAAGTGGCAGAGGGGAAGCAGGGGGAAATGCAAGTGAAAGGTGTGATCATATCCTAACAGTTTAGGCTTTATTTACTTCTCTGCGTTCACACTGCAGGATGCCGCAGCAGTCTTGGTGTCTCATGGGTTTGATCCTGAGCTCTAGTTACTGTCTCTATGGAGTTTCGCATGGTCTCCCCAGGTCAGTGTGGGTTTCCTCTAGCTGCTCCAGTTTCCAGCATTCTGCTAGGTGGATTGGCTACCATAGGAGTGAGTTAGTGTCTGTCATACCCTGTGATGACTGGCCTCTCGTTCAAGACTGGATCCGACATTGGATCTGACCAATGGCCTGATGTGTCTGGGATAGACTTATAACACACTTACAGAACCTCAATGGATGTGAATGAATGACAAAATAGTTGTTTTTTTTTTCCCTTTAAATTCAGACTGGATCTGACATTTCCAATTACCATTTGGGCCACAGCTGTCTGAACCATCAGATTAGAGTGATCGTGTTATTTTTATTGTAATCAAACCTGACGTGCGTTATAATTTCACACCAAATGTGTGCCTGCATATTCTATGCCAGCGATATACTTGCACGTGTGAACTTGGAGACTATAAATAATGTTTTATTTATATATTAATCTATTTATTCATTGGAATTATTTATTCTGATCATTATTATAACCATTGCATTACTAAAGGACTTCATTATCACACATAGCCAGTTTGCATAGAAGCTGAAATAAGAGCACACTCACGCGATAGCTTTGCTACATTTTATAGATTGTATCCCCTATGAAAAGTCTTTTAGCACTCTCAACACATATGATTTACTTGTTTTTAAGATCAAATCAAGTAAATAACACTCAAGGATCAGTTAAATAAGCTTAGTAGTCCTAATTATGTCTGTATGTCAACACACTTGTGTTCATTTTCCAATAATACATAGTCTTTATACAGTATGTTTATATGCACATGCTATTTGAATACATTTCACATGCCAACTATGATAATAATGCTGTTTGATACTGATACTTATACAGGATTCAGGCATTTTTCTTTCCATTAAGCCACTCAGCTGACCGTGAAAATTCTTAACTTAGTTTAAAAAATGTCTACTGTATTAATATTGTTATGATCTATTTGTATCAGGGTAGAATGCTCTAAAAATTGTTGCTTCATTCTCAGTTAAAACAACACTGTGTGAAAATATTTGGTGCCTTTGTGTCACCAAGTACAAGAGGAATAAAATGCTACAAATGCCTCTCAACTAGTGTTTGTGTCCTTAATTGGTTTCACAGCATGTGAGAGATTTTCATCATTCCCTGTTCAATGCCTTGCTCCAATATTTTCGTTAACCCAATTGAAGATTTGGATTTTGTTAAGCGGAGACAAAATTGTGTATTTACGTAAGATAGTGGGGGGAAAAGGGCATCCAGATAAAAATAAAGTTGGTTGATCTCAATAAATATAACTTACTTTTGTATACTGAATTTATATTTATAAACTTTATTTATTAACTACCTGAAGATGGGAACCCGCTTGCACAGTTATTATTTTTGTTTGTACTTACCCCCAATATTTATTTTCTAATGAATTTAGTTGGTTCTTTTTCTGCAAATCTAGTAGCCTTATTTAAACCGATATAACCCTGACCAGGCAGTTACTAAGGATGAATGAACAAAATGTAAATGCATGTTATTAAACAGTGTGAATGTGTATGTGATTGTACCCTGCGATGGATTGGCACCCTGTCCAGGGTGTACCCCACCTTGTGCCCGATGCTTCCTGGGATAGTCTCCAGGTTCCCCGTGACCCTGAAAAGGATAAGTGGTATAGAAGATGGATGGATGGATGGATGGATGGATGTTATTAAACATAGTCTTTCTTTGTCCTGCAAACTTCATACAATATGTGACCACTCACTCATGTCTCAATCACTATGCATATACCTCTAGCCTTAACCAGATGCCCTGTGAGACATTCTGGCATCTGGCATTCTTCTATTTGTATCTGTGTCTGTATCTGTTTAGGACACACATTATCTGCTCATTCCAAGTAATGTGTTCATATTTGTTTACATTCATAGTCTATAGCAGTAAGCAAAGCAAAGGAAACAAAGAAAGGGTCTAATACACAACATTTACAGTACATATACGCTAGGAATGGCAAGACTTTGCAAAGTCCATACAAACTTGAGCTGCTTAAATAATCTTGAACCTGGAAGTGACCAGGGATTAGCAGTTAGGCTGCATTTACACTGCAGGTCTTGATGCCCAATTCTGATTGGTTGACTATATCCGATTTTTTTGACGACCCGCTTACATCTTATTTTAAAAGTGACCCATATCCAATATCTGCATTTACACTATACACTTTGTGAAACAACCCACTGTAGACGTTACCGAAAGCTTAGGCTGAAATGGAAATAAAAACGGCACAATTTGCAATGGATGCAGATGAAACTATAATACAAGCTTTTGCTTTATGCACCATATTCAAAGGTAAGCAACACACCGGCCTCTTAAGGGAGAGAAAAAAAAAGAAAGCCCTTGTTGAGAGTTGCGTTTTCGCAGTTGGTGTCCCTCCGAGTTGACGTCATTCATCACTGTCGCTTTTTCAATGACGTACGACTCCCATTGACAGGAATATCCGATCTGTCGGCTCACATGGAAAACGTATCCGATTCATATCAGATTTATTTCCACATATGAATGAGGCCTGAAACTGATCTGAGAATATCGGAATCCAGGTGCTTTTATCCTGCTTACACGTTCACGGGTCGTATCCGATCCGTGCCGCGTGGGAGGACAAAATCAGAATTGCGTCACTTGAACCATTTGGCCTTAGAGCTTGCACTAGTACTCAGGTGACTGCAACATCTGGAGGGGAAGAGTCCTGAGCTCTTTTTACAGTGAACTGTTAGTAAAACTATGAGAGATATACCACAGTAACCACATTTGCAGACCATGAAAGGAAAGTGGTTGGAAGTAGAGGTCACTTCAAGATGTGAATAACCTAACTAGAAGTAAATGAATCAACACTGATGATGTCATCACCTTTTGCTCACTGATATAGGTTAGACAGATAAATGAGGCTTAAATTCTATAATATTCTATGATTAGATTTTTATGAGGTTCACCGTGGCTAGACAGATCGCTTTGTATTATTGTCATCATTATTTCAGAATTCATCAAAGAAATGTGCTATGCTTTCTAACTACAACTCCAGTGCGAGATCCTAAACGAGAGCCGGATTTCATAAAGCAATTTAAAAAACACAGCAGAGCCAAGTCTCTGAATCCAAAAGAGCTCAAATTGTTACTCACCATGTCAACTTTACTTAAATGATCACATCCAGCAGGAGCAAGTGGAAATAAATGAACCATTTGTTTATTTCCTAAGCGAGATTTGCATTACGAGTCATCTGAGTGACCGTGTTTGAACAGCACGTGTTTTGTAATCATTTCTCCTAAATGCCACTCACGCCCGCTGTCATCACAATGCCCATTTATCATGTTCTTCAGACACACACTGGAGGGATGTTTATGCATGAGTGTTGATGCATATTCTAAAATCAGCATACATATGCTAATGCCGCACTGGGCATGTGGGTCTGGTGTGTTGGCAGTGTACACTTTCCGAATGGTGTTATGTTGAAAGCATTTGTGTGTGTGTGTGTGTGTGTGTGTGTGTGTGTGTGTGTGTGTGCCAGGATGGAATGGAAGCCCTGAAGAAATAAGTCTGACATTGGCTCTGCTGAGGAAGGGGGTCAGATCCAATACGCAGGCAGTGTGGCATTATGTGTCCATCCATGTGTATATGTGTGTGTGTGTGTGTGTGTGTGTGTGTGTGTGTGTGTGTGTGGAGGTTTTGAGCTAAATGCTTTTGTCAGGCTAGTGAATGCTCCAGATGAAAGGTCTATTTAGGAGCAAATATATAACCCCATCCTCCCGCCATCTCTTTTTTTTCCTTTTCTCTTTCTCCTTTACTTCTAAAATCCCCTTTACTTTTTTTCTCTCTAAGGTGAATAAATATTTACCTCTTCTCCACGTGTCACTGGAAGGACAGGCAAAGAGGGAGATGAGACCAGTCCTCTGTGTAATGAGATTGCGTCCCAGCTTTCTTACTGCCACAGCAAATCTGAGCTTCCTCAAGCCTCTAGGGGGAAAAAAAATCACTGTAACAGTAGCTGAATATTGAAAATATTGAATTTGATTCATTTGCTTATTACTTTTGATTGCTTTGTATACTCAATTCATAGCTTCATGCACTCTCTGTTACATTCTAGCAGAAATGTGAACTCTTCATTCATTGATTTTGTGTGTGTTTTACATTGGGCAAAACTACTGGTGCTGAAACTACTTTTACCTTTTGCTATTACAAAAAAAAAAAATCTGAAAAAAGCACTTACAATCAAGCTTCATATTTTTGGGCGCTATAAGTAAGAGTTAAATTGAAATTTAAAGCTTACTTATAGTTTCAATCCAATTTGAACTGGTTCATTTGTGTAAATGCAGTTATTATTGTGGACTATATGTAAACATCTGTTATGTGAAGCTTATTCAGGGAAGAACTAAATAAAAAAAACAAAATACCATTTTGATGGTCCCTCTTATTAGTATTTTTAAAATGATTCAAATTTTGCAGATTCTGCAAGGGGTATGTAAACTTATGACCTCAACTGTATGTAGTATGGAATTTTGCACATAGTCATGATGAAACACACTCTTTTGTCCTTAGTCCTTGACAACATATGATGACAATCGAACATATAATAGATCCCCCCTGCCAGTTGTAGGCCTTAAGCAGCTGCTTATTAAGTAGAGCCAGCAATCTGTTTATGGAAGGATTTGTGAATAACAGTGAAATTATTTATTTTTTTCAAAACTCCTCACAAATGTCTAAGTTGCACTTTGTATCAGCCATGTTATGTCCTGACACTTTAAGGGATATTGTTTACTGAATGTTGTTACGTGCACGGAGCTTCATGTGCCCTTGTTTGTTTGTTGTCACTTCACTTGTTTGCTTGCTCCTTTTTTCTTTCTCTTCTCTCTCACTTTCTCCCACCCTCTCCCTTTTTCCGTAGTTCCTGCCAATTGGTGGACCGACCATCATTCATCATATCGACTAGCCCAATGGGTGACCAGGAAACACTGAAATGGGAGGAGCTCTGGCTTTAAAAGGCTCATGGTCGACGACTGCGAGACAGCCTTTGGCTCACGGTTGCATGCATGTCGCTGGTTGGTTTAGTGCATTGCATGGGGTCTGTTTCAAGTTTTGAGACTTAACAATGTTATGTTAAGCTTGATGCTAAACATATGTATTAATGTCTGCAGGTGGTGTTAACAGATAGCTTGGTTAACAGACTGGCTTATGTGCTGTTTAGCCTTTCCATTCTGATCTCACAGTGTATATTATTTCCCACCCGGCCTTTCGGTTATTGTAATAACCCTAGTGAAGACGAACAGGGAAACAGATGCATGCACATACATTAACCTCATGTAGTGTTTTCTTTGTATAGATACACTAGGTATAGGAAGTAGGCGGGTGCCACCCCTTGTATTTTTAGTATTATAGGTTAAGGTAGTGTAGCAGCCAGTTTCTCCTTGGCAGTTAGGTAAGAGGTTAAATCTAAGAATAGGGTTTAGAAGCCTTTCATTCGGTTCTTTCCTTTGGCACCGTCTTGTTCTCTCCCTAGGGAGCCACCTGTTAAACCAACTGATTACTCCACACATGATATTCGTTTTCAAGGAGCTAGATTTTGTAAACTCTTTTGTATATGATGTATAATTTGCTCTCTCATGTATATAGTTTCCCGCTTTGTAATAAACTTTGTAAATATTAAGCACTGCTGCATGATTTCCTCCTTCTTCCATCAACCCAGCTATCCTCCATCCAACTCCAGTCGGTTACTTTCCCTGCACTAATCCCCATGCATCACTTTTTTTTTCAATATGTCACCAGTGGAGCTCGTTATCAAGATATTCTCTCTCATTATTTTATTATATTCATACTATATGTTTACATATGATATTCAGACGTGGACACATGCTAATATATATTTCGAGAGGAGGTGATACAAGGGGATATCAACTGGTATTGGATTAAGGATATTATGTGATGATCCTATTATTAATATTTTCCATTTGTGAGTTCCATTCATATTCAAGATTTACACACAAACTTGTCTTGGACATATTGGCAGTTCAAACCAAGAGTACTGAGGAGTTAGGTTATGCATAAATGCATACCTTTACTGTGTGTATAATAGTGCAGAATACTATGTGAATACTAGAATAAGACTTGTGGATTTTAAGGGTACAAATAAGGATGAATTAGATTTTTTATTACTGAAGGATTATCTTAATATTTAATTATGCTATGCTGTTGAATAAAACCATTTTTCTCGTGCCATTTGAACCCACTAGCTCTTTGTTGTTGTTTTTCTTTCCTAACTTGATTGTGACTAACCACAACCAGCCTGACTTTTAATTAAATACCCTTCATGCTGGAGGGTTTTTATACAGTCTAACCACTATTGGCAATTAAAATAGAAAGAAAATAAGAAAAATTAAACAAGCATACCAGCTAATACCTCAATCTTTGTATTTAAAGATTTCTTCATTGTTGACTCTCATATTATTACTGGAATTTAAATGAAAGGATTTAAGCTTATATTTATGATTTTCAAATTTAAGTAAGTTTAACTCGTTTTTGTTAGTACAGGGTATTTAAAAAGATTTGACTTGCAGTGTACCTCAGAAAATAGTGCTTCACAAAATTGCTATGCAAAAGGTTCATCTCTAATATCTTTCTCTTAAAAACAACAACTTGTGAGGCATGTAGAATCAGAGATGTTGGGGTTGGATCAGGAGGATGAGCAATTTTTTCACTGCTATTAAGATTCACTTCACAGGCAGCTGGCTCTAAAAGTTCATACAGCTCCTTTTAAAGTCCTTTTAAATCTAAATCTACCATTAAGAATGCATAATTGATTGTGATTTAAAACTACTGCTGTTGAATATGTGAAACAGTATATGACTGACAGGGAGAGAGAGAGAGAGAGAGAGAGGGAGGGAGGGAGAATCAATACAATAACAATGAACAGAGATGATCGGTTTAATGTAATGCAGCCTTAGAAGTGACATTAATAACGTGCCGCAAAACTTTCCTTTCGGCACTGGCTGAAAGGAAAATATCATATGTATAATTCAGTGATGACAGACATACTTCAAAAGTGAATGAGAAACACAGAGGCCTGTGAGACGTGGGAATTATTCTAACGAAAGAAAGCGTGGGAGAGAGAGAAAGAAAAGGAAAGACAGAGGCATAAACACTTACTTGAATTTCCTTCTTTCTTCCTTCCTTCGTCATCATTGCTTTCTTCCCTCGGTCCTTCCTTCTCACTTTTTTCATCCTTCGTATTCAATCCATCAACATTTTCCTTTAATTCCACCCCATCTTCCTTTCAGTTTTACTCTTACTTTCCAATGTCCTTCTGTCTTTCCTTCCTTCCTTCCTTGCTCAAACTTCCTTCATCCTGCTGTCTTCTTTTTTTATTCCACCAACATTCCTTCCTTGACATCCATTCCACACACCTTCCTTCTTCTGTCTTCTTTCCTTCCTCCTCCTTTCTCCTTTCGGTCTTCCTGCTGATATCCTCCCTCCTTATATCATTCCTTTGTTCTCCCTTCTTTTCATTACTTTTCTCCCTTTGTTCCTTCTTTCTGCATCCTATTACACAGACATGTTAGTGGTCTAGAAGTATTGTATTTTGGATAGAGCTGAAAGCAAAGTAAAAAGTCAAATTTGTAACCAAAAACCAGTCAACATACCAGGGTATGGAACTCCTATGTAACACTTGAATACTATTTTTTGACAACAAAATTTCTAAATAAAATGAGCATAATAAAGCTGTGTCATGTATTAATTAACGTTGCACTTTTTATTTATCCAGACCTTCCCCATGTATATGTCTATCTATCCCCCTCCCTTCCATCTTCCCCTATGTATATGTCTATCTATCCCCTCCCTCCCTTCCATCTTCCCCTATGTATATGTCTATTTATCCCCCTCCCATCTTCCCTCAGTTTTTTTTTTTTCCCTTCCTTGCTGGCCTTTGGCTTCCCACAAATCAAAAGACAACACAAGGAAGGTTTTTTTATTTAACCACCTGACAATTGTCTCCCAGAGACAAAACAAACCAAATCAAGTAAAGTAAGCAAGAAAGAAGAGAGCCTCCATCAATGGAAGCAAAAACAATTTATTTACATTTGCTTGATTTTATTCATACAAATAGAAAACCGGAGACAAAACAGACAGTCCCTGCATACCAAATAAAAAGCACATTGCAATAAATCAAGAAGGAAAACAAAACGAAATGTAGCCGTCTACTAAAACAAGCACCAAAGGAGAAGGATGTCCAAATGAAGTGCTTTTGACTCAATACAGAAATGCCCATTTGAGTCACTGGTGCAAGCCAATGGCAGAAGGTAAAGCGATTATACGAGTCAAGAGCATTGCAATTCATGTAGATTGCTTGTGCAGTGAAGCCCATTTAATGAAAAACAGTAGAGCTAGACATAAGATGAAGCAGGAAACCATCAACACAATTTAATATCCAAACGTGTTGTGAGGAAAAGGTCAGCTGAAGTGAAGAGGAATTCTCTGCCACTGTGCCAAGTGGTTTTAGAAACTAATTGCAGTACACTACACAGAGAGCACAGCAGACTCAGGGTAAGAGTACATGAGGGTTTTTTGTTTATTTTTTTTTGTGCTTGAGACTTTGTCACTGTTTACAGATAGTAATCTGAATTTAATTTTTTTTTATTTGTTTCAAAACAAATGGTTTACAAAATCACGGGATAAAGTTCAACTAGATGAACTTGGTACAAGAGAAATTAATTGATAGTGGGTGTAATTAAATTTTTTGCATCCATGCATGCCGAGTTCTTAGAAACATTTCGAAAAATATAATTTATTGTTTCATAATCCTGTCAGCATTCAGATTTCAGATTTATAGGACAGTGTTGAAAATACAATGACATGAACAGGGCGGTGGAAAGTATCCAGCATGTGCTCTAGTTACAGTACATGTTTCACTGTAATGGACTATAATAATATTTAGTGCTTTTATTTTTAGTTTGAAAGATGAAATGTTCAACTTTTGCTACATTTATTTTTGATCCAAAAAAATATAATGCATGTAACCCTGGAAGCCAATTAAAAGGCGGTAATTAAAAGTAAAAATTTTATTATTCAAATAAAGCCATTTCTTGCTGAAACTGCTTTTCATGGCATGTACAAGTGGTCCATTAGCTAGCTGAGTGAACACTGTATTAAACTTAAGGTGTCACATTAATGTTTAGTAGTGACTGCCTGTTGTGTTAAATATTCCTGCTATAGCCTATAAGTAATGCTAAGGATAATATGTAAAGGGTATCTTTGCTAGACAGCTAAATATGTAGCTCGAACACATGTACGCATATGTGAATAAACATGAACTAGCTAGCTAACGAACCTAGCAAATTACTGAAACCCCAACAGCGTTTAGCTAAGTTAGCCTACGTTTTCAGACAAGTTGCATTAATTGTAGATGTACAGTAAAAAAGGGAATTTTGTAAAATCTTTACTCATGTAGTTTTTCACCTTCCATCCTATGTATTCTTATTTTACTCATGAATGAATGAACTCATGAATTCTTACTACAGTTGCAGTACTTTTACGCAGGTCACCACTGCTTGTGCAACAGCAAGACAAAGATCAGTAAGCCTCCTGTATTTTAATATTCAGGGTCAGCTGCTGTTTCATACCCTGGTCTCTTTCCAGATAATCTTTTTGTTCAGAAATTGAACCAAACCTAAGGAAGGAACAACACTGTACAACCTTGTGATATATTTCTCCAATATGTACAGCAAATAAGTTTCTATTGGCTTCCAAGTATTCCAAATAATATCCATAATGTTAAGCAGGCTATTATTTACACTTTTTTTCAGTAGCTATAATAATGCCATGACATGCATTATACACTGGGGTCTTTAAACCTTCATTCAGAGCTCTGCATTAGTCTGTGTGTAGCGCCCTGGGTGGGATGGGCCATGGGTAAATTCCTGCCCAGGGGCCTGAAGTTATTAATCTGTCCCTGGTTTCAATGTAACATCTGAATAACATTACAGCTACACTATATGGCTAAAAGTTTGTGGACACCTGACCATCACACCAATACATAAGCCTTCCCCAACCTATTGCCACATAATTGGACGCAAACAATTGTTTAGAAAGTCTTTGTATGCTGTAGCATCGAGATTTCACTTTAATGGAAATAAAGGGCCCCTTAAACCTTTTCCAGCATCACAATGCCCCTGTTACAAAGTGAGGTCCATAATGGTTTGCCAAGGTTGAAGTGGAAGAAAATGAGTGGCCTGAACAGAGCCCTGAACTCAACCCCACTGAATACCTTTGGGAAGAATTGGAACATGGACTGCTTACTAGGCCTCACTGCCCAACATCAGTACTCAATCTCACTAATGCCATGGTGGCTGAATGATCACAAATCCCCACAGCCAAATCCAATGGAAAGCCTTCCTAGAAGACTGGAGGTTTTTATAGCACCAAAGGAGGGTCCAATTCTGCAACGAGATGTTCATATAAGTGTGATGGTCAGCTGTCCATACAGTATACTTTTGACCATATAGCGTACATTAGAAGCATGGGAGTGTTTATTGGGACACTGAGAGTAATGTGTCAGAGTAACCCTAACCCTAACCCTAATAAAATCCATGGCTTGAGAACAGAGACTCTTCTCAACATGCTTTTATTGCTATCAGATTTGGCCAAACGACACAACATAAAGAAAACCACCTGGTCTAATACAAACAGTGCACTTTTCTGGAAAAGCTCATGATATTCTGACTTAGGTATTTGAGTACGTTTACTGTATTTTCTTCACTAGAATCTACCGACAGAGAGTTGTTCAGGCTCGCTCAAGTATTAGAGCAGAGGGATAGGAGGAATGAGAGAGAGCGAGAGCCAAGATATCAGCGAGACTGTGGGCTTGGCAGACGTCGAACTTCCGTTAGCATCGGGGGAGACGTGGCTGCAGGCAGCAAATCGATTACAAATGAGCCGCACATGCGCACACGCACACCCCGGAGACATTTCTCCAGGTTACGAGGAGGTCAGAGTTTTCACCGTGTTTCATTCTTCATCCTAACGGCAGGGGCGTGCAGAAGTGATGAGAGCAATAACACTGGAGAAAACTAGAATATATGAGACTCATGATGTCTCTCGGATGTCAAAGTGTCCTCCCTAAAGGCAAGTGAATCTGCGCTATTATCACACTACGACATACATTCATATTTGAGCCCGGACAAGAAGGCAACAGTAGTTCAGACAGATATATCTGAGTCAAGGGCATGTCACTGAAACATGGGCTGTGGAAAAGACTGGCTGTCTGAGATATTTAAAATAGTTTTACAGTCACTCGGAATGTGAACAAGGTTGCCAGTTTTACAGGCACAGAATGGAATAAAAGGAGTATTTAAGGCAATAAACTACAGGTACAAATCTGGATAGCTCTTTAACTTGTCCACTTTTAAAAAGGTAGCACACAAATGTATTTATTTATAGTTTATTTCACTGTTTTTGTCCACTCATGACCACTTAAACTTAGCAATCTGATGAAGGCAGAATCTGTCACTATTTTCAAAAAACAGCTAAAGACCCACCTCTTCCGTGAGCATGTAACTAACCCCTAAATGCCAACCCCATTTTATCTTAAAAAAAGATTTTCTGGAACTCAATTATAAATCTTGTACGGTAGCACTACTTGTATTGTTCTCCACTTGATGTATCACTTTGCTTGTATTTCCTCATTTGTAAGTCGCTTTGGATAAAAGTGTCTGCTAAATGAATAAATGTAAATGTAAGACTTTAAGCTCCACCCACTTAACAGTCAAATTATGTCGTATATCCTTGAAAAGGATATTTTTTGATATACTGTTTCTTCATACACAGTACAGTGAAGGGAAACAAGAGTTCAGACACTTTTGTGTTTGTTATTTGACATACTTCCAGTGCATATATCCATGTAAAATTTACACACATAATACCTTTTGACTTTGTGCTTAAAAATATAAATGAAAAACGTATGTAATCAAAAACATATTATGAAAAAATGTTATTTATAGGGGAAAAGTATATGGACAGTTGATATACACTTACTGAGCATTTTATTAGAAGCACAATACTAATATTGGGTAGAAACAGCCTTCTTTGTGGCATGGATTCCACAAAATGTTGGAAACATTACTTTGAGATTCTGGTCCATGTGGACATGATTGCATCACGCAGTTCCTGTAGATTTATCAAGTACACTTTCATGCTGTGAATCGCCTGTTCGACCACATCCCAAAGGTGTTCTATTAGATCAGATCCTGAGACTAAAGGCCACTGAAGAACATTAAACTCATTGTCATGTTCATGAAACCAGTTTGAGACGACTTTTGCTTTGTGACATGGTGCATTATCATCACCATTCTGACTAAACTCTATATGAGTGGTCACCAACCCTGTTCCTGGAGCTCTACCTTCCTGAACACCATAATCGTGCCCACTTGACCATCTAATCATTGCCTTGAGAAGTTCTTGATCAACTAAAACAGGTGTGTTAGATTTTTTGTTGGAGATGAAGCCTTGAGGAAGGTAGATCTCAAGGAAGACAGTTGGTCACCACTGATCTAGATACTGTTGTGTGTGAAAATCCCAGGAGATTTAGAAGTTATATAGCAGTTATAGAAATACTCAAACCAGCCCGTCTGGCACCAACAGTCATGCCACGGGCAAAATCACTGAAATCACATTTTTTCCGCATTATGATAGTTGATGTGAACATTACCCGAAGATGCTGGCTCGTATCTGCATGATTTTTTGCATTGCTCTGCTGCCACACAATGATTAGATAATTGCATTAATGGGTAGGTGTACAGGTGTTCCTAATAAAGTGTTCAGTGAGTGTAATATCCAATAACAAATAGAAGTGCTTGAACAAATAATTTAATAATAACAATAATGAGTCTTTGTTGGTCACATATACATTATAGCACAGTGAAATTCTTTTCTTCACATACCCCAGCATGTCAGGAAGCTGGGGTCAGAGTGCAGGGTCAGCCATGATACAGCGCCCCTGGAGCAGAGAGAGTTAAGAGCATTGCTCAAGGGCCCAACAGTGGCAGCTTGGCAGTACTGGGGCTTGAACCTCCGACCTTCTGATCAGTAACTCAGAACCTTAGCCGCCAAGCCACCACTGCCCCAAAAGGGTTGATGCCCCAGCGAGCACAATGCATGTGTCATAATGATATATTTCAACGTTTATATAATTTTTGTAAAAACCTTAATCACATTTACATTAAGTTGCATTTCTTTTTAAAAACCTTTTTCTTAAAATATAGTTTTTTTCTACATTTCAGTCTCTAGATGACCTGCACTCATGGCATTTTACATGTTCAGCCTTATCACTAATTAGAAGCATATTACAGAGGAATTTCACTAAAAAGTTGCATTTTATACTAAAAAGGGCTAAAAAAAAAAAAAAAAAAAAAAAAAAAGGAATTAATTGACCAATTCATTGATTAATTCATTCATTTAATTTTTAATTAATGAATCAATTAATTAATGCTAATTTGAAAATAAAGAAATTATTTTCCAACAACCTCTTCCAGAAAAGTCTCCTGAGAGCATTTTCATGGTGAAATGAACATTTTAATTCTTACATTACCCAAAGACTATATTTTTGGTTTTATTTAGTATTCAAATTTATGTATAGTAAATGTAAATATTTTTTTTTTTAATGTAAATGTAAAGTTCCAATGGAATTTTTTAAATGAAAATCAGCAATCAACTGGTGAATCTTTTATTTCTTTTTAAACTGGTCTTGTCATAAAACAGTTTTCAAAGTTTCTAAAGTTTATAGGCATTTACCATCTGTCTTGTTCTCAGTTTAAGTTAAACCTTGTTAAACCTGCAAGATCCTTTCAGGAAAAAAAAAAAGAAAGAAAGAAAGAAAACACTGGAAATTCTTGGCCAGTCTCAGTTTTCCTGCAGCTTCTTTCTGAAGATCACTAACTCTGCGACACTACCACTGTTCACCGCCCACCTCCATGTCATATCTCAGATCAGTACTAATCTTTTTGCATGTCGGAATCAGCAGAGGTTTATTGCTGCGGATAGATGTGAGGAGAACTCATTATCACAGTTTCTACTAGACAGCTGGAGATGTGGAAGGGCTTAACTAGGAACCTGCTGGAGAACACACACAAGCACAAGCGCACACATACATACACACACACACACACACACACGCACGCACACACGCACACACACTGCTCTTACTTTTGGTGTGCTGTCTAGAAGAATAAGTTTAACATTATTATGATATCTTCTGTCTGGTTTATCATGCTCTCTCTCTTTCTCTCTCTCTCTCTCTCTCTCTCTCTCTCTCTCTCTCTCTCTCTCTCTCTCTCTCTCTCTCTAGTCTCTAGCTAGAGAATTGCTTAATAGGCTGGTCATTAAAATCTAATTGGATTTAATAATAAGTAACAGTAGAACACTTTATTGATCCCATATACCCTCCTACACAAACACTCCTCAACATTTTAGTAGTCTATTAATGTCAATAATCTAACCAATAATCATCACAGTAGTAGATCGCAGTTAATTTACAGAGCAAATTGTGTCAGATTCACTCTGTATAACTGCATAACAGTGATAGCTCGTTGTCATATTAAATGTCTTTCAGTAGCTAAACAATGAAACTGTGCGGGTTGAAAAATGAATTATATCACTAGGTCTCATTGATGACATAATAAGAATGATGTCCGGCAAGATATTATACACACACACACACACACACAGATAGACAGTTATGCGATTTGAGATTTCTGTTTTTTTAACTATTTCAACTTGATATAATGTCCTTTATTACCCTACTGGATTCACATCATCCATCCATTCATTTTCCATGCAGCTTATCCTACATAGAGTTTCAGGGGAACCTGGAGCCTATTCCAGGGAACTCGGGCCAATTCCAGGGAACTGGCTGGGGTGCCAACCCATTGCAGGGCACAATTGCACACACATTCACACACACTAAGGACCATTTGGAAGTGTCAGCCGGCCTACAATGTCTTTAGACTGGGGCAGGAGACCAGAGTACCCGAAAGAAACCGCCGAAGCACAGGGAGAACATGCAAACTCCATGCACACAGAGCAGAGGTGGGATTCAAACACCCAACCCCAGAGGTGTGAGGCAAACGTGCTAACCACTAAGCCCCCTGGATTCAAGTGACGATTCCTGTAAAACCCAAACATGGTAAACAGAAAGTCTGTTTAAATGGGTTTGAATCATACCTGGAACCTATTCTATCAAAAATCATAGGTTTCTGCATAGCACCCTACAGCACCTTCAAGAGTTCCATCACCAGGACAAACCAAAGGATGTGAGACTATACCAATAAGAGTCTGTGACACAACTAGAGAGTCTGTGACCACAATTGGTATATTATAGTACATCCTATACATAGTATATATAGTATATGCAACCCCAATTCCAAAAAGTTGGGACGCTGTGTGAAATGTAAATAAAAACAGAATGCAATGATTTGCAAATCTCATAAACCCATATGTTATTCACAATAGAACATAGAAAACATTTCAAATGTTTAAACTGAGGAAATGTACCATTTTAAGGAAAAAATAAGGTCATTTTAAATTTGATAGTCGTAACATGTCTAAAAAATGCTGGGATGGGGCAGCAAAAGGCAGGAAAAGTAAGTGTTACTAAAAAAAACTGCTGGAGGTTAATTGGAAACAGGTCAGTAACATGATTGGGTATAAAAAAAGAGTATCTTAGAGAGGCAGAGTAAGTAAGTTTTTTATATGTAGAATATACTGCTGAGTTTAAGTTGCTTATTTTTATTACATTTACAGCATTCAGCAGAGCGACCTACAGAAGTGCATTGTAGCCTCTATCAAAAACACTTCTTCATGCTAGTTCTCTAGGCCAGGGACGAAGAATAAAATCGAGAAGATTTTGTGAAACCCACTCATTTATATTATTGGCATTATTAAGAAAAAGATAGATTAGGACAAATAAAATGATTAAGACAAAAGAAATGCCTCCAGAGGATGGGCAAGGCCTTAAGTCGTAAACAAACACCGCAGCTGACGGAAGATTTGATGCACATCATGCTTATGAAAGAAAGGATGAAAGCTGGCTTATAAATCACTTCCATTTGCCACGGCATCTTCTTTTAACGCTGTGCAACACTCCAGCTCATCAGCCGAGACACTTTTAAAATAGCAGTTTCCATGTGTGACAAGTCACTTGGTGTGCGTGATCGCCTGGGGACTGTACATTATAGGTCTTATTAGCTTTTTCTCCTCATTTTGTCTGCTCCAGATGCTTATCATGGGCTACCAAAAACACTACACTACAATTATATTAATATTAATGCTTGTTTGAGTCAAATAATCAAATCATTGAACTGGGAAAAGGTATTCATATTAAATACAGTGCACTGAGAAGGATATTTAAGTGTGAGTAATTAGTAATACACTCCAGCTAATGCTAAGTGGACCATTTCTGCTGATGAACCCATTCCATGGTTGTCCATTGTGCACAGTGGCAGACAGACTGCAGTCAATTCAAAGTGCACTGCAGAAATGCACTACTGTAGTACGTGACTGAACAACAACTCTGGATACTAGGGACGGAAGATAACATGCTTTCATGCTTAATGCATCACCCAAACACAAACACAAAAGATCTCCATTCCGATTTTAAAATGTCACTGATAAGCGTAATTACAGCCCTCAGATGTATAATTGGTGGAATGAATGACATTTCGCTGGATGTTTGAGAAGCCGCTGTGTTTAAGAGTTGGGTTAAATTGCTCTTTAATATGTTCTCTACAGTATTTCTGATGTGAACACATTATTATACCTGTTTTTTCTCTCTATCTCCCTCTTTCACTTCGTTCATTTTTTTTCTCTATATATACTCTCGATCTTATTAAATCCCTTATTGAGTCCTTATTTCCCTCTACATCCCTCTCTCCCTTCTTCCTTCTCTGACTTGATTCGCAATCTCCCTTCTCCTTTCAGTCTTCTTTCTGTCTCTTGCACACGCTGTCTCCTCTTAAAAAGCATCTATGCCTTTATTCTCTCCCCCCTTTATTTATTCCTGCTCCCTATCTCCCTCGCTCCATTTTCATTTCTTTTCTCTCTATATATTTATATTAGCCTCTCTCTCGCTCTCTTTTTGTCATCATTCTCTCTCTCTATCACTGGCATAAATTTGACAAAAAAAAAAAATTAGCATTTCTAAGTCCACAGAGAAGTAGACTAGATGCCAAGTAACCTATGAATTTACTTCATATGGTTATGAATCTGATGATTTCCACTTATATTAACTGCCCAATAAAGTATTTATTAGATTTTTATGTAAGCAAGTTTTATGCAAAATGTTCAGGATGCATTGAATCATTTGAAATTTCACTTGGAAGAGTGATTTCAATGTCCCTTTGCTCAGATTTCTATGAAATGGATTTTTTATTGTGCAGCACATTAGTTGACCTTGTCTTTAAATGCCACGTATAAATAAAAGTTACTTGACTCATGGAAATAACCACTGAACAAAATACCAAACGATCGCAAATGTCCTATAAAGGTATGAGGAGTAGCTGGTAAAGATTAATTGGTGGGTGGCACGAGTATTAGAGGAAGTACACTGACTATTACAGACTGGGTGTATTTGTGTGATAAGGTAGAACTAGCTAGATCTTGTTAATCATTTTTTTTTGTCCCAGTCTTCAGAACCAAGCCAAAAATGTACTTTAAAGACAATATTTAATTTACGGCCATGAGTATGTGTATCACGTCAACACTGGAAGTGGTGTTGCTTCCCAGATCATGTAACACAGAGCGGCCTACAAACATGGCTGCCGACGACAACACCCAGAGTACTGTGTGGCCTACAAACATGGCTGCTGAGAAATACAACAACTGTCCATCATGAACTCTGTCATGTTTACATTCACCATCTGATTGCACACACCTGTACTTAATTACACTCACACAGTATACAGTATATGGACACTCATTCCACCCATTCATCACAAAAAATACACTCAGTGTCATGCACCTGTCTATACCAAACCTTCTAATTCATTGCTATTGTGTTTATAGTTGTGACTACAATTCTGGTTTGTCTTTGTTTCTTGCCCAAGTTGCTAATCCATTCTGCTTCTCAGTTTTGATGTGTTCGCCACAGAAAAAAAAAAACTGTCACCGTCTCCGCCACCTGAACATGTGTATGATTACTAAAAGAATATTCAACAGATTCTTTAAAGTGAACTAAAAACATTCATTTGCAAGTACATCCCAATGTCATCCAAAGCAAGTATATGCGGGTTATAAAGTACAGTGCTGTGCTTTTAAATGATAATGTTATTTATTGAAGCAAAAAAAGTATCCAATACCAAATGGGCCTGTGTGAAAATGTATTTGCCCCCACAGTTACTAATTCCCCAAATCTATGAAACTGCATTCATAATGTTGTTCAGCTGGACCAGACACACCCAGGCCTGATTACTGCAAACCCTGTTCAATCACACCAACACTTAAATAGAATTTTTTCAACAGCATGAAGTTGGTTAAAAGGTCTTACTCAGTAACACACTATGGCAACGTTGAAATAAATTCCAGAAATGATGAGGAAGAAGGTGATTGAAATACATCAGTCTGGGAAGGGTTACAAAGCTATTTCAAAAGGCTCTGGGACTCCAAACAACCACAGTGAGAGCCATTATCTCTAAATGGAAACATTTGGTGCAGTACTGGATCTTCCCAGAAGTGGCCAACTTTCCAAAATTCCTTCAAGAGCACAGCAACTAATGAAGCCCTTGATAAGTTGTATCAGGTGTGCTTGAGACACCTGTTTTGCATATTTGTGCTGTTGTGAGGGATTCTATTCAGGGGGTTGAATGATTTTTAAACTGGAGAAATCATTATAAGTTGCATTTTCAGTTGAATTTGGGGAAATCACATGAAGCGTTCGTTGTGTTGAACTATTTCAATTGCTTTTGTTTGATTTGTTCATTTCAAACAGCTGAAAGTCTGTAAATTTTAACGATAAATCTGATTTGCAATGGGGGTTGAATCATTTTGATTGCAACTGTATGTCTGTCAGTCTGGTTGCATTGATTTTATTTGTGTTTAAAGCCAAGTCATTCTTCAGCACATGCTATGAGTACTTATTCCATGGAGCAGATAAATTCTCTAATCTGATCATTCAAAAGTTGTTCATTTTCTATAACAGCAGCTCTGACAACACAGTGTTTAATAATACACATATTCTCCTACGTTATAGTTACTACAGTAACAGCTAATTGAGTGTCGGACTCGCCGTTATCTAAGCCGAATAACCATAACCAGATTAAAAACTGTTTTAGAATGTAACAAAGAATAACATAAAATCATTCATATGATGTATGTTTTGTGTAAGGAGATTTAACTTTTAACATTTGTGGATGCAATCTTCTGTGTAAGCACTTTGTAACATTCAGAGGTAAAGCTGTTCTTTTATGTCTTGAGGAGAGAGGGCTTTGCTGTTTCTCAGGAACATGACAAGCTGCATGGTTCATCTTATTAACTTCAAGACAGAGGACAAAAAAATAGAGAAGCTGGAAAGTGATTGTTTATAGTAGCTACAGTATAACATAAGTGATGACTGGAACTAACTTGATTTGAGGATGTCTCACAACATTAAATATAAGTATCAAAGGATAAAAAGAGTGACTTGTCATTCTTAATAATAATAATAATAATAATAATAATAATAATAATAATAATAATAATAATTAGCAAATTTGTGTTGGACAAGAGGAATAAAATACTTCAGGGCATGTTAATATTGGAAAATTCTAATATTTAAAACATATGTACAATACATGCAAATTACATCAACACATATTTTGCTGAATATATAAAAAATTTCCTTCACATATGGGGTGCAAGCATTTAAGCATATCTGTGTGTGTGTGTTCTCTTACTGCTGTACACAGCTAATAAAAAGAGACTACAGCTGTCTTTTCTCTTACTCTAGTGTCAGAGTTGAAGAGAGAGACAGCTAGTCAGAGAGTGAGACAGAGATAGAAAGACAGAGCATGTCGCTGTCAAACGCTTCTGGGAGTCGTTAAAGTATTTAAAGCAGTAAAAGTAGCGGAACAGAAAAGAGCTGCACCTTTTGAACACATCAATGCTGCACCACTGCGGTTGCCATAGAAACTGCTTTTAATGTGTTGAGATGTTTCTGTAGAAATCTGTAAATGAGTGACAATCTGCACTGGGTTGTTTTTTGTTGTTTTTTTTTGTTTTTTTCTCCTCGAGTTTCATTAGCAACTTGCACATCTTAACCCTCAAAATTGAAATAAACAAAGTGCTATTAAGCAAGCAGACAGTGAATGCAGGTTTGTAGAGAGTTGAGAATTGCACAACGCTAAGATTTCGAAGAAACTTTATCTTTTTGATGAAGGATTTATGACTGGAAAAGACATTTCATGCATTTTTCAAAAACCAGATCTCGCTGAAAAAAAGGCAGTTAAGTTTTGAATGTGCTATTGCTTCATCCAATATGCAGCCCATATCCGATTCCTGTCCAATATGATGCGGATAAGCAAGTCCTGTTAAAACCCCAGAGTAAAGCTCCAAAATATGTGATTCAGAATGAGTGTACACTCAACCAGTCTGAGCTTCCAGAGCTGATCATCTGCACTAAGCTTATTAAATTCCAAATCAGGATTGCCTCCTGCTAACTGGCTGGGTTTTGGTGTGTTACATCAGTGTGCTGCAGGATTTATACTATATATGAAGTTGGTAAGAAATCAACCACTCAAATACACTCACCAGCCACTTTTATGGGAACACCTATACACCTGCTCCTTCATGCAATCAGTCATTTTGGTGCCCGATAGCCTGTTTGAGTTTTTTAGAAACTGCTAAATCTCCTAAGAATTTCATGTTTCTAGAGTTTAAACAGAATGGTGCAAAAAAAAAAAAGCATAGAAGTTCTGCAGGTGGAAACACCTTGTTGATGAGAGAGTTCAGAGACGAATGGCCAGACTGCTTCGAGTTGACAGGAAAGCTACTCTAACTCAAATAACCACTCTTTATAACCGTGGTGAGAAGAAAAGCATCTCAGAATGCACAGTACATTGAACCCTGAGGCAGATTGGGCTACAACAGGAGACGATCACATCAGGTCCTTCTCCTGTCTGCAGAGAACAGGAATCTCGGCTCAAAACTGGACAGCTGGAGATTGGAAAAATGTCACCGTTTCGGATAAATTTTGATTTCTGTTGTGGCATGTAAATGGAAGGGTGAGCTGACAAATCTGCAGCAAATACGTGATGCAGTTATGTCAACATGGACCTGTCAAACGAATGCTTCCAAAACAACAAGAATTGAGGCTGAGAGCAAAGAAGTTTCCTATCCAGTACTAGTATGGTTTTCCTAATAAAGTGGCCAGTTAGAATATACCAGTTACGTTCAAATCAGGTTTAAAATTGGCATTTGTGTGTGTGTGTGTGTGTGTTACTGGGAGGGTAAGTGAGGAGAAGCAGTAGAGCTGGGGATTCATGTGTAACTTTTTAAAACAAGGTAGAAGTTGGTTAGAGTAAAAACTACTGTAGGTAAAAGTCTATGTCCGGGTGAAGGATGATCCAACGAAAGGTGGAAGTCCAATTCTTTATAAGAAAACTTTGAGATGCTTATCACTCAGAACACAGACTGAAAACGATGTCAAGGATTTGACTGATGCATTCCTCAAAAGACTGAAAGGCAAAAAGGAAAAAAATGAGAGTCATCTCTGACTGAAAGTATTCACAGCGCTTCACTTTTTCCACATTTTGTTATGTTACAGCCTTATTCCAAAATGGATTAAATTCATTATTTTCCTCAAAATTCTACAAACAATACCCCATAATGACAACGTGAAAGAAGTTTGTTTGAAATCTTTGCAAATTTATTAAAAATAGAAAACAATAAAAGCACATGTACATAAGTATTCACAGGAATTCACAGAATACAGTTTCCAAGGAATTGTCTGGAGACCTCTGAGACAGGATTGTATCGAGGCACAGATCTGGGGAAGGGTACAGAAACATTTCTGCAGCATTGAAGGTCCCAATGAGCACAGCGGCCTCCATCATCCATAAATGGAATAAGTTCGGAACCAGCAGGACTCTTCCTAGAGCTAGCTGCCCGGCCAAACTGAGCGATCGGGGATAAGGGCCTTAGTCTGGGAGGTGACCAAAAACCCGATGGTCACTCTGACAGAGCTCCAGCGTGTCTCTGTGGAGAGAGGAGAACCTTCCAGAAGAACAACCATCTCTGCAGCACTCCACCAATCAGGCCTGTATGGTAGAGAGGCCAGACGGAAGCCACTCCTCAGTAAAAGGCACATGACAGACTCCCTGGAGTTTGCCAAAAGGCACCTGAAGGACTCTCAGACCATAATGAAACAAAGATTGAACTCTTTGGCCTGAATGGCAAGCGTCATGTCTGGAGGAAACCAGGCACCATTCATCACCTGGCCACTACCATCCCTACAGTGAAGCATGGTGGTGGCAGCATCATGCTGTGGGGATGTTTTTCAGCGGCAGGAACTGGGAGACTAGTCAGGATCGAGGAAAAGATGAATGCAGCAATGTACAGAGACATCCTTGATGAAAACCTGCTCCAGAGCACTCTGGACCTCAGACTGGGGTGAAGGTTCATCTTCCAACAGGACAACGACCCTAAGCACACAGCCAAGATAACAAAGGAGTGGCTACAGGACAACTCTGTGAATGTCCTTGAGTGGCCCAGCCAGAGCCCAGACTTGAACCCGATTGAACATCTCTGGAGAGATCTGAAAATGGCTGTGCACCGACGCTCCCCATTCAACCTGATGGAGCTTTAGAGGTCCTGCAAAGAAGAATGGGAGAAACTGCCCAAAAATAGGTGTGCCAAGCTTGCTGCATAATACTCAAAAAGACTTGAGGCTGTAATTGGTGCCAAAGCTGCTTCAATAAAGTATTGAGCAAAGGCTGTTTATGTACATGTGCTTTTTTTGTTTTTTATTTTCAATAAATTTGCAAAGATTTCAAACAAACTTCTTTCACGTTGTCATTATGGGGTATTGTTAGTAGAATTTTGAGGAAAATAATGAATTTAATCCATTTTGGAAGTGTGAGTGTGTGTGTGATTGTGCCCTGCGATGTTCTGGCACCCTGTCCAGGGTGTACCCCGCCTTGTGCCCGATGCTCCCTGGGATTGGCTCCAGGTTCCCCTGCGATGCTGAAGGAGGAGTAAGCGGTAGAAAATGGATGGATGGATGCATCCATTTTGGAATAAGGTTGTAACATAACAAAATGTGGGAAAAGTGAAGTGCTGTGAATACTTTCCAGATGCACTGTATATATATATATATATATATAGTATTTTAAATATAATATTAAAAAATATTTTTCAAGGTTGAAAAGAGGCCCAGCCAATGAAACACGGCTAAATATTGTATGAATTATGTATGAGAGTGAAGATAAAGAAATTCATTTAACTTTGACTTCCACTCACAACAGATGGAGAGTGGGTACAGTACAAAAGCATTTGGCCTTATCAAAAAAACCCTGCAGCGCTTCTTGTAGAGGCTGATAACATCATCTCCTGCTGGCATGCTGACTTTTTTTTTATGTAGAAGAGCATGGGCTTAGCAATGTCTGCTACCATGTGGCATTTTATTGATTAGTCACAGGAAGTGAAATGTGTGTTAAACAATATTAATCAGGACATTTGTGACAATTTAGCAAAATTTTATAGAAGCTACACAAGAAACCGGAACCCAGTTTAAGTGCACAATTTTATAGAAAGTACACAGCAGTCGTTTCATTAAAACTAATTAGTAAGCTAATGGTATATTAGTCACATTAATTTAATTAACATTAAATTCACAGTTTACTTCCTTTGACATGGAAGACCTTATGTATTAATACATTATTTTATTTAATTTCCTCTTTAATTCCAAGTTTGGAAAGTTTTTGGTAATCACAGCTAATATCCACACTCACCCACATTATATATATATATATATATATATATATATATATATATATATATATATATATATATAATGTGTGTGTGTGTGTGTGTGTGTACTTTATAAAGTAGCATTGCATTATGGATGTTCTGTAATATTATATCTAAATATATAATTTTGTTTAGATCATTTCATTGGAAAGGTTACTGCATCCTTCAAACAATCAACACACTAATCATCTTTTTTTTTTAAGATAACTGCATTATTTAGTAATCATCATCATTAAGGCTCATGTTTTTTCCTATTACAGAGCTCATCAGTTATCCTTGAGGAATTGTTTAAATCTGAGCTGCAAAAGCACTCAAAATGTTTTCTCTCCCAAAATGCATTTTGCTCTAAATGTGATTAGCTAATGATTAATTATGAAACATAATGAAATACAGTAAATGCCTGCAGCCTACCGATCAAGCCTACTGCATCAAATTTGATACATGCCATTTTAGTAGCATTATCCCATGAATAAAACTTAGTGATGTGAATAAACAATGAGCAAGTCTTACAAAGTAGTGCATCAAAGGTATCAGTACCTTCGGTAAGTATTTGTGGATCTTACTTGAAAAGCCATGGGAATAAGTACTACTGCATTATGTGTATCAGGTATGCACAGCATTTTAGGGTTAAGGATATTAGCTAAGAACTGAGGTATGGTTAAAGAGACGCTTAACAGTATTAAACAGTAATAAATATTAAACTCACTTCACCAAACTATGACAACTTTCTCATATCAAAAGTAATTCCTTGTTTTCTTGCTTTAAGGTGTCAATGATTCTTACATCCAAATGCAGCACATTTTGCTGTTTTTTTTTTTTTCTTTTTCTTTTTAAAAAAAAAAAAAAATCTTTGTGGATGCACTAAATTCGATTCAGCTTAATGGGGACAGTTTAAAGAGTTACATCTACTAAGAGGGCAGCATCTTAGAACCCGAAGAGGAATTTCCAACCAGCATCCACATTCACAACCAAACACTAACATTCCCTATCCAATACCAACTTCCTCCATTAAACACCAACATTCACCACCAAACACCAGTTACCCCCACTAAACACCAACATTCACATCAAACATCAAGCTACTCCCACTAAACACCAACATTCACCATCAAACACCAGTTACCCCCACTAAACACCAACATTCACCATCAAACATCAAGCTACTCCCACTAAACACCAACATTCACCATCAAACACCAGTTACCCCCACTAAACACCAACATTCACCATCAAACATCAAGCTACTCCCACTAAACACCAAAATTCACCACCAAACACCAGTTACCCCCACTAAACACCAACATTCACCATCAAACACCAGTTACCCCCACTAAACACCAACATTCACCATCAAACACCAGTTACCCCCACTAAACACCAACATTCACCATCAAACATCAAGCTACTCCCACTAAACACCAACATTCACCACCAAACACCAGTTACCCCCACTAAACACCAACATTCACCATCAAACACCAGCTACCCCCACTAAACACCAACATTCACCATCAAACATCAAGCTACTCCCACTGAACACCAACAGTCACCATCAAACACCAGTTACCACCACTAAACACCAACATTCACCACCAAACACCAACTTCCCCCACTAAACACTAACATTCACCACCAAACACCAACATTCACCACCAAACACCAACTAACCCCAACTAAACACCAACATTCACTATAGTGCTATTTAGATTGGATTAGTTTATTAGGGGGACAACTTTTTTACATGTATACTCTTTTACACGTCTCCATGTCACCACAGGAGCAGTATGTTTCTAGTAGGTTGTGGTTTCTATGAACCCAGATGTTTGCATCACACAGTCATGCCAATCACCAAGTATATTTTATTGATGCCTGAAGTGAATTGATTCTTTTTGGCAGTGGGCCTAGTGTTCCACAATACTACAAAAAACGGTGTGAAAGTAGACCCAGTACTGCCGATACTTTATATTCATGAATACAAAGTTAGAAACAGCTATAAAGACAGGTTCTTCACCCAGAAATGAGGAGGCCAGCAGGGCTGCGGTCTCAGGTTATACTTTAAAATTTACACTAGAGAGTTAACAAGTGAAGCTGAAACAGTCGACAGCCCCTGACCTCAAGCCTAAAGACAGGGAATTCAAATTTGCACAGATGCTCGAGTAGCACCTGGACCTGCTCAAGAACTTCTGGCAAAGCAGATGATGCCAATGCAACTGGATGCACATAAAGCTGAGTCCCAGTGGATCACAGAGGTTTTGAGGAATACAAAACTAGGAATGGAGAACCAGCTGCCAGTAAGAGTTTCACACTTGGCCTGAATGCTTGAGTCCATACTCAAAAATAATCCTGGGCTTATTAAGGGGAGGGGCTTATAATCACTGGTTTGCAAAATGGAAAATAGTTATGCTGGACGTCCAGGAAACAATGCAAGTGTGAAAATGATGTACTGATCCAATTCTTTAAAGGGCTTGCTTTGGACCTAAGCTATCTCCTTTTCCAGCTCCACCTAACATATAAGGTCACATTGTAGGTGTACAATTACTGACCACACAGTTCTGTCAGCCCCCTCTACTCATGCAATGGAAAGGGACCACAATAAGACCACCGTTTACAATATTATATGGGAGGTGTACAGGATCAGCACAGCAGTGATAAAAGTGGTGGCACTTTGTTACATTGGGACTCTGAGGATGCATTTCATGCAGGCCCTACTCATGCTGCCTTTCCAAATAAAGTATTTCCATATAAATACTCCTACACCCTCCGACAAGTCTTTACAAACCACAGCATTATATGCAAATAGCAAAAAGGCATCTATGTTACTTACTTGTTGGTTGAGTTGCATTAAAAATACCAAACCCACTCCTGAGCGGCACAACAGAAAAGCATTCACCCTATCATCTGGAGATTGCGAGTTCCAATCCTTATGATGCCACAGCCATCTGTGGCGTTGAGTCCAAAAGAGCAAAAGTGGCCACGCTCTATTTTCTCTGAGACAGATCACATACTCTCTCTCACCTGTCAATCACAGCAACACTAGCCAATTACGGATGTCTGTGAGCTCATGTATGCCAAAGAGGACAGTTAGTGCTTTTGTCCAAGTGTATTACACTGACAATTATGTTACTCACTTGAAATTCACAGCCGCAATTCAAAAAGATGTAGTTGGCTGGCTTCACATGTCTAAGAGGAAGCATGGGCCAACCTTGGCCCTCCTTGGTTGGTAGTTATTGTGTGATAGGTGAGAGCTGGCTGGTGGGTGGGAATTGGTAGGCAACCAAATTGAGGAGAAAAATTGGTAAAAATCCTTCCAAAATGACCAAACCACTCATCTGGTAGTTTGCCACGTACCAGCCAGAATTTGTTGTTGAGGACTGAGATGCCAGAAGAACCAATTGTGGGAGCCTTTCCCTGTCCAATTTCTTCCCTTACTTATTGCTTCGCTTTTTGGCTCCACTTTTATGTTTAAAATCAAAAGCCATTCTTTTGCCACATAGGCTGGAGGGCTGCAAAGCAATGCAATGAAAATGGCCTGACTATTTGGGAATGTATTCATTCGTTTGTCTTCAGTAACTGCTTTGTTTTGGTCAGCGTCATGGTGAGTCTGGAGCCTATCCTGGGAATGCTTTTAAATCACTGGATGAAAATAGATGTTGGGTGCAATGTGTCTTCAAGATCTCTATGAATTTAGGAAAACCATTGGATTACAATTCCATAACACCATTGGTAGTTGTGCACCTGAGTCACACAGTCATGGATGTCAGATTTTAGCTGTGAGTGTATAAGGTGAGGCAGTGCTGGGTACTTTATTAGACACATTCACTTTATTGTCAAACGTTGTACGTGTACAGTATCACATCTTGCATTACTTTTCTCCTAACTCTTTATCAGTTCTTAGTCTCTCACAACAGGACTGCTGTTGGATGTACATTTTTAGTTGCTGGACATGCTCTCAATTAATATTAATGGGTGTAAAACCCTCAGTCACAGCCTAACATGCCACAACCATGTCAACGGTATTGCCGGGCGAGGAATATTCCACCACCTACACAACATCTGGTCAGCTGTACTCCTGTTGTGGTTGCTTTCCATTAATGGATGTGATAGGCTTATTATCCATAGCCACAGCTTGGCTGCTGTCAGGGACTGTGTGTCTGCAGAGTGACCTATATGATTGGTGTACCCGATACAGATTGTGGACAATAGTAGGTGCATGTAATAAAGTGTAAATACATGTGTTGTTCCAAATGAATCCTGGTGCTTTAAGGACTGTTACCAGGGATTGGGATGTGATCAATGTCATTTGTAGTGCATCCAGGTCATTTATATGCACATCTTTGCAGAAATTGGGGGTTGTCTTTTCCTAGTCCAAGATATAATACAGAACCAGGCTTTATGAACAATCTGTAAAATGGCAAGTACAGAATAGCAGACCAGTAGTACAATGGGTAGCATTGCCCACTCAGCTCAAGGGTCCTCGGTTTGATTGTGAGGTCAGTTTGATAAGTTCTTTCCATGTCTTATGTGGGTTTCCTCCACCTCCCAATATCATGCTGGTAGGTGGATTGGCTATAAATCAGTGTGACCTGCTTTGGGCATACACTCTACCATTTACCATACTCCTACTATTCTCACCTCAGCCCAAGTACTCCCAGTATAGACTACTGATCCACTGCCACCCTGACAAGGATAAGCAGTACCTGATGAGTGGGTGAATGAATGATAACTAGCAGACCAACAACAAAAGCACATGGTCAGACATGTTGGATGATTATAGGAGTGTCAAACCCAAACTAGGCGGGATTAGACTAGAAGATCTGATTTCCGCATCCTGCTAATATTACAGATTGTCAATTATAGTTTAGCACATGGCACTACAATGCATTTATGTTCTTTTTCAATTTGAGGTCCAAAATTCATCCACTAAACAAATAAAATGTTTGTTTTTTTTAGTGACTACCAGAATGTTTTCATCATCTTATCATCCATTACTTTCTGATTAGCGCAGTTGAAATAGTGAAACATCTGATCATCTGTAGCTGATAAAACCATTTTTAAAAAGAAACTGTGTGTGTGTGTGTGTGTGTGTGTGTGTGTGTGTGTGGGTGGGTGGATATACCATGCCTTTGGGATTCTCATTAACATGACTGAGAGAGAGGCCCTGTTTCTCATTGCATTTCTGTGTGAGTGTACTGAGGAGCAGTCGCAGGGCAGATGTGATGACATGTCTCTTGAGAGAGACAGCAGAACCGTGCACATGCTGCTCCCTCACTTTGTTTCCTCTCTGATTAAATCTAAATCTAATTCAGACTCGCAGACATAACATAAGATAACAGAAATGACAGTTTTATCAGAAGAAGCCAGGCTGTCTCTCCTGTCTGAAACACAGATGTACTCCAACAGACGTATGTACATACATATGCTTACAATGAAACATCGCCTTTTCTATTGAATGCGCTTTTAACTGCTTTCTACTCCAATGTACTTGTTGTGGTAATAATTTGAACACAGCTTTGCTTTGTGCCATATCATATCACCCTGTCATGGATTATCAGTTTATAACAACATGCCCATGGGTGTTTTATTCCATACTTAAAATAACAGTTTAGTGAAAAATCACATTTTTGTTCAAGAATGTGTTTCTTTAATTCATGATTTTTTTGTGTATTGTGTACATGATTTTAAGTAAACACCATGTTTGGCTCACAGTCAGTCCATATATCATTTGCACTGAACTGGAGCAGCAAGAAGCGCCATTAAGAAAGATTCCTACAGCATTAATCACATTTTTTTTCTTAATATTTGCTTTCTGTTACGGTGCCATAGTGGTTTGCACGTTTGCCTCGCACCTCCGGGGTTGGGGGTTGGAATCCTGCCTAATTCCTGTGTGCGTGGAGTTGTATGAATTTATGTGTGATTATGCCTTGCAATTGGGTTGAGACCCCACCCAGGGTGTTCCCTGCCATGTGCCCCGAGTTCCCTGGGATAGGCTTGAGGCTCCCCTGTGTAGGATAAGTGGAAAATGGATGGATGGATCTTGCCTAAAGTACCACCCATCAATTTAGCTCAAAATACATGTGAATAGTTAGGTTCTGGAAATAAAAATGGATCGAACAGACACGGTCTCTGAGTCTCAGGACTCAAAATTGAAAAGTTTTAAAGGTACACTAAATTCACTTTCGCAAGTGAAAGATGTATCCTTAAATGTACCGCCCAAGAGACATGGTACACTTTAGTGCTTTTTTTACGGCTGGTAACAAATTACCCATGGCCCGGTACCAATACAAGGTATGGTGGATAGATGTCTATACTCTAGGACAGTGGTTTTCAAAGAGGGGGCCGCCAGGGGGCGCCCGGGGGGCCTCAACAATTTGGTGTGAAAAATAAATTCTCACTCTCAGACAACCACACACACACACACACACACACACACACACAATCAATTCCTAATGTAATGTAATGTAAACATGTAAGATGTAATTATTAATAAAACAAAAAAAGGGGGGGGGTATATTCAGAAGTCTGTATTTTTAATGTGTTTTAAAGACATCTTGTAAAAGGGGGGCCTCGGTCAAATGTTAATGCCATTTGGGGGGCCTTGCCCTGGAAAAGTTTGGGAACCCCTGCTCTAGGATACCAAACATGACAAAGAAGCAGTGACCAAGGAGAAATCCTATGAAGTTGTAAACAAGTTCTATTTAAACTTTTGGACTCTTATTTAGCCTGTTTCATAAGCCGATGTTGAGTGTGTTGAGGTTCAGTAGGAAGTGTGGTGTAACTCAAACACTATTGACCATTGGGGAAATCAGTCAAGCCCCAACATACTCCCTGCCTGACTTCCTGCTCCAAAAAAGGAAATATGCCAACATCAAATTATAGCTCTCAAGCCATTTGATGGACACTTTAAGTCAAGGGTGAAAGCCTATTTGTTTTGATGCTGTTATAGCTAGACCTGTACGGGTCTCCGCTTGCACTCTGAGTAAAATAACCTATACATAATAATCTTCCTTTCTCTTTCTTTCTCAGCTGTATGCATAATTCCTGCTGCCTGGTGTTATGCCAGTGCCTAATCCTGAAACACTTCTAATATTGCAGATCCTCTTAGCATCTGGATCTGCCGGGATCATCCTATTTGGAGCTTCTGCACTTATGACTTACCTTGTGTGGCTATGGATGGTCCCAACTCAATACCCTAAAGATTTACCAAAAAAGCACTTGATGCCTAAGACTTATTCTTTCTCCAATGGATAATATCACCTGGTTACTGTAGAATTATACCCAAGAGCTGCTGTTGTAATCATCAAAAAATATAACACATTACTGTTTGCCTTTACGCTTCTACACCTGTATACTTTAATAATTTATATTCCCACTATCCTTTGTCACTCAAAATAGGATAGGTTCTCTTTTCAGTCCCAAGGTTTCTTCATGACATCTCAGGGCGTTTTTCCTTGCCACGGTCACTTCGATTTTGTTCATTACAGACCTAAATCTACCTCTGGATTTCTATAAACCTGCTTCATGACCATGTCTATTGTTAAAAGCACTACACAAATAAAATGGAATTGATTAGATCATAGCAATATGAGCTATGACAATAAAGAAGGGTCCTTCAGTATCCTTAGCCTCAGTTGTGATTAATATACATGCAGCAAAAGGTACTGAACTGTGCCATTATTTGTCACTGGAGGAGTATCACCAAGGGCGCATCTCTTGTACCTTTAGTATTTTTCACCTGCGAAATTGAGTGCAGGCTACATTTAAAACTCACTTAAGGTACAACAGTGGTCATTAAGGTTTAATTATACACTTTAACTTTTAAAGAGTTTTAAAGCTACACTAAATTCACTTTCTCAGGTGAAAGATACAAGATGTATCCTTAAGTGTACCACCCCAGAGTACACACACAGTACATTTGAATGCTTTTCCTTTGAGAGTGCCATATCTACATTTGTTCCCTATTTTTTTTATCTGGATTGCAGTCAGTTTGTATAGTTCAATATATTATTGCTCATAGTACAAATGCTGCACACGGCTTTCACACTGAAATACCACAAAGCACAGCAATTTCTTTCTTCTTGAAATTGTAAGAATGGCACCACAGGAAGCCAAGTTTTTATAGAAATATAGATCGGATACATGCGTAAATATGTGGCCATGTGACATGAATGAGAACTGTCAGATCTGAATTCCCAATGTGCATGCTCATGTCACCGGTGTCATCATTATACCGTGTCAGCGTGGCAAAACAACAATGTAGAAAATCAACACCAATGATTATATCCAGTGGAAGGATGGGGATTCAGACAAAACTAGAAGGAACCTACCGAAATGCTGGAAATGAGTGCCTAAGAAATCAACGTGCTCACGTGGGGCATTTTTTGGGGACAGGTGCATTAACATTAATGACACATATATGTCAGTTACAATATAGACAGATTCAATCTGAGCACAAAATAGGAATTGTGCCAAGAAGTTTGTAATGAGAATGTAGCTGTTGAGCTCTGTAGTAATGTGACCTACAGCAACAGGCGTGTGCTACAGATGCATTTGTGATAGATTCTCAGCATGGGCCTCGCTGCAGGGAAAACACACTGATGTCCTTGACTTGCCTGTAGGCCTCCACTGCGATGAGCTGATACTATCTGTGTTCAGTCCCCTTATATTTAATTAAAACTGCCTTGGCCTATCCACAAACCCACCCACCCACACACACACACACACACACACACACACACCCACACACACACACCCACCACTCACTCACACACACATACCACATATCTATCTATCAGAAGGTGGAAGGAGGAGACATTCTGCGTTCCTCTGTCACCCTCTAATTTCAAGATTAGCAGTGCTGATTGGTGCTTCAAGGACTGCATGGTTGGAGAGAGGGGAAGAAAGAGAGAGAAAGAAAGAAAGAAAGAAAGAAAGAAAGAAAGGGAGAACACAATGGAAACAAACAACTGAGAAGCAACCTATTAGTACAGACTGCGCAAGTCCCTATTGCCACCTTGGCAGTCCACATATGGAATAAAGGAAAAAAGAGGCCAAGGAAACAGCCATGGCTTTCTATGATTGATGGAATTCACTGAAATGCCAGTCTTTGTGTATTTACAGAATTGTCGTAAATGCTTTCAGCCAATTTAACACATCTATAATAAGTCCTTGGACCCAAGACTGTTCACATGTCTCATGTAACATATTGTGTCGGGTGTGAAATCCTCCAATGAGGAAATACACAAAGAAGAAATATGATACAACACTGTTAGAGTTTTGTGTAATGCTTCTAAACTTATCTACAATGTCGATGCAAAATTTTTATTTGTAGAAACATTTTTTTTTGTCGAACTAGGACTGTTTTCCTAATCATGCTATAATGATATTGTATTTCACAAATATTGCAGGAATGTTATTTTTTTGGTAACGTTACAGCATACCCTCTTTACAACCAGAACATTATAATAACGGTCTCGGTTATCCTGGTAAATGCTTTGCGCTGTAATAGCAGAAGAGACGAAGGCAACAGGAAGCCAAAAACACTTTCTAAACAAACTCTGAACAGCCAATCAGCAAAGTACTCAAAAGTACCGCCCTCACTAAGTGACACTGGCAGGAGCTGACAAATGTCAATTGTGCTGGAAACACCACAAAAACTGTGACACACACTCACACTTAATTTGCGATTCTGCAAGGCACTGCGCCAACCATTTGGCCTGCCATGAAATGCATTTCTACTTTTAGAGCGTCCCATCAGCACAGACACACAAACAAAAATGCATTGACGACTCATCAAATCATAACGACTGGGTAGCATCGGAAAACGAATGCCACAATGGCTGAATTAAACAGTGTCAAGTCACGTCGCATCGTAGCGATACGACCTCGGCCGAGGCTCATCTGCTCCTTTCAAATGGTGAGGAACAACATATAATTTATGCATCAGACAAAGCAGACAGGCTTTTATCAACAGCGTCATGACAGAGCAGACGGTGATGGGCCGAGTCGAGAAGGTTATGTGGCTTCTCTGCAATTAATGCTGTTTGGTTGCATTAGAGCCATGGAGTGGACCGAGCTGAAAAACGACCTGCGATGTGCACCAGAGATGAGAGGACTCAGGGAGGATAGGGAAGGAGAGCAAGAGAAAGATACAGAAAGAGAATAATGTGTTCTTCTCTGTAGGAGACAGAAAGTACTCAAATGCTCTCTGAACACACATATAAAATGATTTAAGCTATAAGTAACAATACAGAACCCAACAAACTACAGTGTTTTGGGGTTTTTTTTGTAGTGAATCAAATCAGCCATGGTGGTTCACATTTTGACCTTGAAACTAAAGTAAGATCCTTGAAACTGAAGCAAAGGGAAATAAAACACCGCCGAGATTCATCCCAAACCGATCAGAACAAACATCTTGACATGGAGCAGGACATTACTACAGTATGTGAATCAAGAAATCATTAGGAGAAGATTGGGATGTCAATTGCAACATTCACTGATGCTTAAGACGACAACACGATACACTAAGTGCCGGGGGGTGTAAACCTTTGAACAGGATGATTGGTGTAAATTGTTATTATTTTGTCTACTGGGAAACATGTAACTATCCTATTTAGCTTCTGAATGACAGTATGAAATGAAAAAAAAAAAAGATCTTTAAACAAAATAACAATTTACACATCACCCAGTTCAAAAGTTTACACCCCTGCCCACACCTCCCCGGATGTTAATGCATCATGTTGCCTTCTTGAGCATCTTGAGTGAATGTTTGCACCTGTTGTAATAGTCGTGTACGAGACCCTCAGTTGTCCTCAGTGTGAAAAGATGTATCTCAGAATCATATAGCCACTGTTGGAAAGGGGTCAAATATGCAGAAGATGCTGGAAAAGCACAGAATGTGCAGGACCTTGAGGATTTCTCTGAAGAACAGTGGGCAGTTTAACTGCTCAGGACAAACAAGGGACTCATGAACAACTATCACAAAACATAAAAACAGTTGTTGATCATCCAGGTAATGACACACAGGATTAATAATCAAGGGTATGTAAACTTTTGAACTGGGTAATTTTTTATAAATTCAGCTATAATCTTGTCTTGTGGATTATATATAAACATCTGTTATGTGAAATAGCTTATTAAGGACTACTAAATAAACACCATGGAATTTTTATGATCCCTCTTATTTTGTTAACAACATTAAGATTTAGCAGATTCTGCAAGGGGTATACAAACTTTTGGGTACAACTGTAAATAATTTTTCAACACTGAAAGGACTTTTTAATGATTTACATAAAATGTATTGTTTAAATCGCACAGTGGCTTAGTGGTTGGCACGTTTGCCTCACACCTCCAGGGTCGGGGGTTCGATTCCCACGGCTCTGTGTGTGCGGAGTTTGCATGTTCTCCCCGTGCTGCGGGGGTTTCCTCCGGGTACTCCGGTTTCCTCCCCCAGTCCAAAGACATGCATGGTGGCTGATTGGCGTGTCTAAAGTGTCCGTAGTGTATGAATGGGTGTGTGAGTGTGTATGTGAGTGTGCCCTGCGATGGACTAGCACCCTGTCCAGGGTGTACCCTGCCTTGTGCCCGATGCTCCCTGGGATAGTCTCCAGGTTCCCCGTGACCCTGAAAAGGAGTAAGCAGTAGAAGATGGATGGATGGATGGATGGTATTGTTTAAATATTTACTATTAACGTGTAATTTGGGTCACAGGGTTGAATTATCAAAGTGATCTCATTAGTAAATACCAAAAAATCACTGTAATTAAAGGAAACAATGACAGAACTTACTTCTCTTCTTCTTCTTCTTCTTGTGATCTTTACTAAATTTGGAGGATTCCCTGTTGAACATGTGCCTGTTGAACATGGCCTATTTCAAATATTCCATTCACAGGTAACAGGATTGAGTGAATGTTGTGGGAAAATGAACATTTTTCCCCATAGCCTTTATCTGATGTCTCATGGAAAAGGATGTTTCACACATATTTTCACAATTTACCTGTTTTAAAAAAAAGTCTTTTGGATTTAATTTACATTTGTAAATTTAATATTAGTGGACAATCACACAAAGGTTGACACGTGTGTGTGCTCACTAATGCAATCAAGATTCACAGTTCAGCACTTTGCTTTATACTATTCACATGAAATTTTCACCAGACATCAGTATTAACTCAAGAAATCCAAACATTAAAGTTAAACATTGAATAGCGTCTTGAAGCCATCATTACAAACAAAGGCTTCTCCACTGTGTACTACATAAATTTCAGTTAGCGTGTTCAATACTTTTTTCCTGTGTCATTCCACTTTATTACACATAACTTTTTTTTATGAAGTTTAATGTTTGGATTTCTTTTTATGTGTGGATTTCTTGAGTTAATACTGATGTCTGGTGAAAATTTCATGTGAATAGCCTCATTGGAAATATATTTACTGAAAAAAAAAATGTTGATGTGTTCAATACTTATTTCGCCCTCTGTACTTCTCTCACTTTTCAAATGTGGCTCGAAGTGACCATACAGTATCTTTACCACATACACATACACAACTTTGAAATCTGTGAGTTCATAAATAAGCCTTCAGGGGACATGGAATATTGATTAAAAAAAAAAAATCCTTGTTGTAACCATGAGAACTGCTCATTTTCTCCCACTCAAAAAGGGATTTTCATTTGGGACAGACTTAAAAGGTCTTTAGCGGGGACTGACACACTAATCTTCTCCAGACATGGTGCTACCTCGAGCCTTTACAGTTGAAGTATGCTTTTCTGGATTCAATCACACTCGGGTCTAATGCACTTGTAACTGGTTATTAACTACAGCCAGATTGGCTTCCTTTTTTATATATATAATTAAGTGCTCCCCAGAGATTTTTGCCATCCGTTTAAAGTTGCTCAGGGAAAGAAAAAAATCCACCCACATAACAGCACCCCGGCGCAAATTTCAGTCTTAAGCAGTAATTTATTTGTTGGCAAACAAGTTTCACTGGTACAACAAATATTAGTCAGGAGGTCATTTGAATCAATTTGATTTAAAACTCAATATAAAACAGAAAAAAAGAAACAACCAAAAAATAAATAAAATATGGTCATATTTCCGCAAACTAATGTGGTTATGGTTTACCATATGAGACCGCTGTTGTCTAGAAAGAAAGAAATAAGTCTTTTATCACCCAGCTGAAATGAAACACACAGGTTCTTCATCTTCTCACTGCAAATATTGAGCTTTAATAAGTCAAACATCCACCCCATCGTTTTATACAAGTGCCTAGTGCATATTAAATGCAGAATTCTTCACCTTTTCATGGCTGGATTCTTCCTCGGCAAAAAACAAATGGTGCGTCATGTTACACTTTGCTCTAAGGTTGTCACTCTCAAAGGAAATTTGCACCTCTGGCTCAAAATAGCATCATGACTCTGATATCACATTTATCTACACAATGAATAAACCATAAAATAAAATTAAAAAAAAAAAAAGACAGAATTGATCAAGTTCTGAGGGGATAAAAAAAAAATCTGGTTACATTCTTAAAATGACCATCAAGATTTGTTTTTTTTTTTTCCCGTGGTTCCGTTAATTGCTGCTAAAGTGAAATGTACAAATCAAACAGCGGAAGAGAGCGTGAGAGCAGAACTGCAGTCCGGACCAAGAGCGTCAGGAGAGAACAGAACCGATTCTAAATCACCACGCTTACAGAGGAACAGAAAAAAGCAGACTGCAGACTGTAATGCTAGTAGCTGTACAGTTACATAGAAATATCTTATAATTCTCTGTGATATTAGTTCTTTTCCCTCCTCTTTTTGAATATTTGTTATTAAAAGAAATAAAACATAACAAAACGAAACAAAGTGCCCTATGGCAAAGTCATCCTTTGCAAGAAAGTTCAAAAAAATGCACACTTCACCACTCGACTTATCGGGACGACTGTATCGGACTCATCGCACAGGAAGGAGAAACATTTAAAAAGCAGATGTCAGTTAAAGAACTGTATTAAAATAGTCTTTTGAAGCGTTTTCTCCATCTGATTTATTTGTTTGGCACCAAGTCTATGCACTGCCTCGGTGGTTCAGTCTGCATGTTCGTTTTTTTTTTTTTGTATATCCATCGAGAAGACTTTTTCTTTCTCACTTATCCCACTAAATAACACAGGAATCCTTTATCGAGTCAGTGGTCTCAGTCTGTCCGTGGGAAATAAAACTGCACAAAAACCCTCAGGTCATGTCTGAGGCCGGACATCTACAATCCTCCGATCCGATTTAATCAGTTAGAATACAAAACAAAATCATCTCCAAAGTTATTTTCCTTGTTTCCTTTTTTTTTTTTTTTTTTGAGAACACATAAAAGAAATGTCTACGACTGCGGACGATTGACCAGTACGGAAAAGCGACAGAAATGAGGTGAGGAATGACAGGAGGGAATCTCCGTATCACGTTGGTGTGTGTGTGTGTGTGTGTGTGTGTGTGTTGGTCGTGTGGTCCTCTATAGGCTGGTGACGAGCTGGGCAGGCTCTTGTGGGGTTTCAGTGGGTGGAGCTTCGTCCTTGTTGGCGGGACCGATGAAGCCATCGCTGCTACCTCGGCCTAGGTGGTAGTAAGAGTGCAGTTGGTGCAGATGGTTCTTCGAGCCTAGGTTCGGCATGCTCTTGTAGTACACATCATCGTTCTCTGTGGGCTCACGTGCATCCTCGGCTGCGCCTCCTCCTCCTCCTCCACTGCGTGGCAACGTGTGCGTGTCAGACCGCTCTTGGCTGGCTGAGTCTCTCCTTGGCGAGGGCGTTTCATCGCCCTGCTCTTCAGTCAGCAGTGGAAAAAAACTCTCACTGTTTTCCTGCGGGAGACGGCGGCGAGAGGAGGAGGAGGTGGAGCTAAAAGAGGGTCGAGGTTGGGTGTGATGGGTAGGTCGTTGCTGGGGCAGCAAAGGGGTGTCGGACTCGTCACGGATCAACTCAAGGCCCAGGCTCTCATCAGGGATGAATGCTGGAGAATCATCAAGGTCCAGCGCGAGGCCGAGAGGAGGAGCCGATGCGTCTTTGCTCCGCCCACCACCCACAGTTCCGTTATTATTCACGTTGCCGAGATTACTCACGTTAGCCAGGTTGCTCACGTTGGCGAGGTTGCTCAGGTTACTGACATTGGCAATGTTGCTCACGTGAGTGACGTTGCTGATGTTGCTGACGTTGTTGACGAGCTTGTTGACGAGGTTGTTGCGTTCATGGTTGTTCAGGTAGGGGGGCAGGTAGTTTGAGGTGAGCTCTTGGAGTATGCGTTTCTCCAGCGGGGTGTGCGGGTGGGTGACATGTGGGACGCCGTAGCCGCCACGCTCCATCATTTGCACGCACTCGCTCAGGTAATCAGCACCCGCCAGGCCGTAGCTGTTGCCATGGTTACCATTCAGTGGTAGAGTATCCATGACACTTGTATCCCGGGCATTGTTCAAGATTCCCTCTGAAAGAGAGAAAGTTTTTTGTTTTTTTTGTTTTTTTGTTTTTTCCAAATATCACACACAGAGGTTTATTACAGAAGTCTGGATGTTTTGGACATGCAAAAACATAAAAAAAGATTACATACAATATGCATACAAATAACATACACATAACCTTGAGTCAAGAATCATTGAGAAAGTTTGAAGCTAAGCTAACTTTCCCTTTAACTTCCCTGATCTCACGCTCTTCTACACATTGCAAGGAAAGATGTGTTAAACTATACAGCTATGAAGTCAGATACAAAAAATACAGAAACACACACACCCACACCCACACACATACACGTTCAAACACACAAATAAAGCACAGCCATGCTGACGCTCAGTGTGAGAACCCAGTTTTACAGTCAGCCTCCAATATCAACAAATCAACACTGACCCTTATTTAGCACTACATGGTTTGCATCATGGCTAATCCCATTAAAGGGACAACCGTGCATTTTTTCATTTTAGTTTGAAAAGTTATATTAGATATTTCTCTCTCTTTTTTTTTTAACGTGCTAAATAAGGTGGAAGGTGGAAAGGGGAGAGGGGATGAAGGCATCTCAGCTCTCTCATGCGGAGAAAGTGTGGAGCTTTCTGAAGGCTCCAGAACTTTCTCTTGTATTGGCAGCAGAGAAAAAGTGGGAGCAGGTGACAGAGGGCACTTTCTTCCCCCCGCTCTGTGCTCTATTCATGTCTTATTCAACCTTATTCAAACTTTCTTTGATCGCACACATTTGCCTGTATACCTCAAGACTGTAAAAATCTACTGCGCTGCATGGTCTCTGTTTTACCAGGTAGCACTTATATTGATGAAAAAAAGTAGTTTATGTTATTTTATTTTTTTATTCGTTTTCTTTTAAATGGGCTTCTCAGATCAGACCATTGATTAATTCTGCATTGCCTGTTCTTTATGGAGAAAACATTTCCAAATCAGCAACTCTTAAGCACAATCTCAAAATAAATAAATAAATAAATAAATAAAATAGTAGAAGAAGGAAATACAAGGACAATTACATTTGGTAAGCAATATTTAGCTTGACTCCCATACTTGTCTCTCTGTAGGGGTCTTAACGGACAGCATGGAAGAAAGAAAGAAAGAAAGAAAAGAAGAAGGAAAAAAAGCACAGGTAAGCATTCAGTGACAGGTCAAAAAGGACATGCATGACACAAAAGGACACACAAGAACACAAGAACAAAAATGAGAAGAAAAGCACATAGAAAGTGGCCTTGTTAAGATAAAGACCTCGCTAAACCTTTCCACAATAAAAATATACAGGATTATTGATCAGACTAAAGAGGCACATTAGCAGTACCTCGGGCTTTACTTATAATTTCAGGGCTTTTATTGATATTAGATTTCAAGGTTGCGACAATGCTTTCAGCACAGATGTCTCCTTTCAAATCCTTTCCGGTTTCCAGAAACACTAAGCATGATGCCGAGCTGTAGTTTGCACCTAATACGAGGAGGACATATCTGCTTCTACTTTATGTAGAATCATAATAGAAAAGTGTCTGTGGGTAGTGTTTTTTTTTTTTTTTCAACCTTTTACACTGTCTGTCATGCTAAAGAATAATACCTCAAATAAACAAGAGGCAAATAAAAAAATAAATAAATAAAAAATAAAAAATAAAACAATAGAGTGTGAGAGGTTTAAGACAGAATGAGGGAGCGAGGGAGTAATAAACAGAGAAGCCGGCGTGACAGCATCATGCGGAGCCGCAGCAGCCGCTGAGAAAAGTGTCAGGCCTCCCGTCGAGATCTCCGCAGGAACACATACACACTGCAGATGCTTTTTCCGAGCTCGACATTGAACAAACATCTCGATGTTAAGCTCGGTAAATAAATATCGCAGGTAAATAGCGGTGGAAAACCCCCAGATCACTGTTGAAATTTAGTAGTGGCAGAAGTCGTTATTCGCTTCTGTACGAGGTGTTTTGATTTGATTTTATTTCCTCCTGGTCTGCATCCTGCCGTGTGATGTTCACTGAGGAAAATCTCCACAGGGAGACGAAACGAATGGCAAATCAAGAGCTGCAGGCGCGCGCAGAGCCCCGCCCACTGACACACCCACATGCCTCATGCACTAACACACCCACACGGTTAGCTCAGGTGAGTAGAGAGGACCAGCACACCTTGTGTGTTGTACATGCTCAGAGTGGGGTTGTTATACACGGTCGAATCCCCCACTAAAGTGTTATAGGGGTTGTTTGAACCGTGCGGTCGCAGCAGAGCATTTGAGATGAGATGATTGGCCATAGCACCTGATACAGCCACACACACACACACACACACACGCGCACGCACACACACACACACAGAGAAAAAAAGACATAGAACATTAGACAAATGCAGTAGTGAAGTCCACGCAACGTCAGTGTTGTTACCTTGCCGTTGCGGGTAGGAACAAGGAAAGGGCATTTCGGCGCAAAACGTTAGTATTTTCGAATGAATCATTTTCATGAGAGACAGTTCAACAGAGGCAGAACACTGAGGAGGTAGTGGATGCGACAGCTCCGTCTGGTCAGCTGTGCAGCCTCGAACGTACCACAGCAGGGATGTGTGTTTATGTGTATGTACTGTACAAGTACACGATTCCTGCAGGGTTTTAAATAGCATATGCAACCTGGCTTAGTCGAAACATTATGAATACAGAATGATGAAGTAGACACTGGACAAAATGTTCAATCGCATGCCGTGTATGTCTCTGATTAGAGTTTATATGTACATGCCAACTCCCTCACATCCCCCTTGATTCATCGGGTTATTTCCTATTATAAAGTGGCAAGAAAAGCCTGTTTTTGAAGAATGCCCCATACAAACACAGAATTGAATAAAATGTATTCATATAGAAGACGTAGTATTTCCAAGAATCAAAAAATACCGTAGCCCGTAAACAGTCAGCGACTCTGATTTTGTCAACATGAACCAGCTCAGCTTCTTTAACAGATCCTCAGATGTGTTTCATCCAAACATTTCCATTCATGTAAACTGTTTACCAGAAGAGAGACTGGCTACAGAGATAGAGCTCAGAAAGGAAAGAGCATTCACTGATTTTCCTCTTTTCTTTTTTGTTTCTCGAACTGACAACGTGGCATGGTTACAGAAAAGTCAAGGACGAAGACAGACTGATAATAAAGAAGATTGGACAGGGAAGTATGCATTTATTCAGAGGTATAACAGAGGTGACTCATCTGTTCAAAGTCCATAATGCTAGTCAAATATAGAAGTAACGTGTGAGACAAAACATAAACAGTTTGAACTGTCTTATACATTTATTACATTTGGCAGACGACTGAGATTTATCTCATTCATACATCTGAGCAATTGAGAGTTAAGGTCCTTGCACAAGGGTGCCAATAGTGGCAGCTTGACAGTGCCGGGTGTTGAACTCGCAACCTTCTGAGCAGGCATCCGCTGCCCACACTGCTCTAAACAAATGCTGTCGTCATTCAGTTGTTAGTCGCTTACCTGACTATCTGCAAGCAGGGACATTTATGTAACTGGACCTTTTTTGAAATTTTAGTTGAATACCCCTCATTAGTCCGTACAGGATTTTTATTTTTTGTGACTGTTGCGGCCAAAAATGCTTGATTTTGCTGCAGCTTTTTTCAGAATTTGCGATGCAGCTTGCTGAGTTAAGTGTACTTTTTTTCTGACTTGAACTTGGCGAAATCACATCAGACCTTTTAGCTGTATTCATGTTCGGCGCACGTGAATCAAAGAGGGCTTTTGGCTGAGTGAGTGTTGTGGTGACATCACATGACATGTCTTGGACCAAATCTGCAGAAAATCTGTGGCCCCTCAGAATATTGTGGAGTTTGCTTGATTTTGTATTCATTTCTGTGATCACAAAATCCCTAAATCCTGGAGGGACTGCCTTGTACTGTACATAGTATAAATCACACACAAAAAAAAAAAAAAGGTGCGTCTCAATCAGCTCCTTAGCTCCCTAGCTTGTGAATCCAGTGCACTGGAAGGAATTTGCGATTGACACAGCCCATAAAATGGCCGACTCCCTGAGCAGTGCCCTAAATACTGTCCTAGGAAGCTGATTGAGACACACCCCTTGAGACTACCTTGAATAATGTGCAGTATGAGCAACTTGGCGTCTTTGATATATCAAATTTATTTACTTCACGTATTTGCGTAATGGAATCAGCGCCTCAATATTTGTGATTCACAAATGATGTGATGTTTCCTGATACAACTCTCTAACTCAATGCGAATCAGCTTCTCGCATCTCTGACAATCTAATGTTCAAATTAATGTGTTTGTATCTGTTTATGTATCCTGTAATCAGTCTGTTTTTTTTCCTCCTTCTTCATTTTAGTCGACTGATTATTCCCCTCCGGAATGTATCTCAATTTTTGAAACACTGAGTACTTGGGGAGCATCTGGATGCCTTCCATATCTACTCTTATCACGCTGAAATAATCGAATACCCCAAAATAAATTAAACATGTAACGCTGTGTGGAAGCAGAACGAGGGCTTGGTTTCTCTGGAGAGAAAAATAAGAGAGAGAGAGAGAGAGAGCGAGAGCGAGAGCGAGAGAGAGAAAGGAAGTAAGCCACTCTATGGTGGATAAAGAAAAGAAAAGACTTTACTAAGACATAAGTAATATGATTTTTTCCCACTTTTCT